>NC_063064.1:33224205-33380896 GCF_018812025.1 Megalobrama amblycephala
GAAAGTTTTTTATTAGAAAGAAATTTATGCATTTAAAGGCATTAAATAGATCAAAAGTGACAGTAAAGAGATTTATATTTACAAAAGAAATCTAGTTCTTAACTTTCTATTCATCAAAGAATCCTGAAAAAAAAAGTGTCAAGGGTTCCTCAAAAATATTAAGCAGTTTTCAACCTTATATAGCTTAAGAAATATTTCTTGAGCACCAAATCAGTGATTTGGAATAATATCTAAAACATCAAGTGACACTGAAGACTGGAGTAATGGCTGCTGAATTCAGCTTTGCTATCAGAGGAATAAATTAAAATAGAAAACTGTTATTTTAAACTGTAATCATATTTCACAATATAACAGTTTTTACTCTATTTTAATCCAATAAATGCAGCCATGGTGAGCATAAGAGACTTCTTTCAAAAATATGAAAATGTTACAGACCTAAAACTTTTAAATTATAGTGTATCAGAAATCTAAATCGGCAAAATAATGTAAAGTGTAATTGAGTCATACTTGGGGAGGGGCAGCTCCTGGATGTGGTCTATGCGGACGAGTTGTCGGATGCAGAAACGGCACAGATGCTGGAGTGATTTCACATTACTGAAGCGTGAGACCGGATAGAGCAGCTGCACAGGGGTTGGGGGCAACCCTGAGACAGACACCAGACACTTCATTACACTGACCTTTCATCTCTCACACCCACAAACCAGTTTTTGGTCTTTACAAACAAAATAAACTCTGCCTCTTACTTCTGTACATATTGTTAACACAAACAATTCAGACTAAACTATGGTTGTTACTTGTTAACTAAAACTATTCGAAAATCGTTTCTGTGCCCCTATTAAGCAATTTTAAACATTCCTAATTTTGTTTTGCTGATCTCCTACAATAGAATTACTGTACATGGATCCAAGGCTAAAAAACACTTTAATTTTCTCATAATATACATTGCAGCATCACCTCTTTTCTTACAGTGTCTGAAATGGTCCAAAAAAGGATCCAGTCTCTCTAAACCCCTCCTACTCTGCTTTGATTGGTCATATGGCCCAGTCTGTTGTGATTGGTCTACTGCTTACAGCATGTGTTACAAACGAAACGGCCATTACCATATCTTAATTTTAGCTCCAGAGGCTTCCTCAGCACTTGTATACACAGTGATATAGCTTTGGTTTTACCATATCAATTCACCCTTTACTGGGAGTTTGATTGACCGGCGATCTGACCAATCATAACGCCAAATCCACCACTTTGTCTGACAAACCAGACAGGAGAGTTAGTAGATAAATGTCGGTGGACTTGAACTTGAAAAATGGTGTGTACTGATGTCTTTGAAACAACATATCTTCTGTTGTTCATTCAAATTTATTTTGTGTTATAACTAGTAGGAAGAGATGAACGTGTCGCTTAAACTGAGGCGATACAGCGATCTGTCGCAAAACGTTATGAGCCACAAAATGGTATTTACTTAAAAAAAGTCAAAATTTGAAATCTGAGACTTTGTTTCATACCAGATGTAACCTGCTCTGTCTTGTCTATGTTACAGAAGTGAGACTTGAATTGCTGATGACTTTTTCAGCAGCTCAGAATTGGTTCTTTCTTTTAGGAGACAATACCTTTATTTGTTGTGCACTTTGATCTATAAAACTTTGATGACATTTTATATTGACAAACAGCTATATGTATATTACACACTGCATGAAAAGTAATATTCGAAAAAGCAACACAGGAGCAAATTAAAGCTAAATAGCTTAAGGCACTTTTTTCTCCCTATTTGTCCCTCCTGCATCAGTAAACAGAACAATTAAATCCTTTTTATTCAACAGTAGTGGCTAAGAATCCTGTCTGCTAATGTTTTGTCATATAAGCAGGATATTTGTAGCCTTACCAGGTACACGTGAACGTAGGAAGTAGAGGAATTTTCCATTTTTAGAGTGCATGATGGCTCGCTCAATAAATTCAACCACAGAATGGCAGCGGTCCTCAAATTTAGGGTGGCACCATAAACTGAAAGTTCCTGAAGAGTTAAAGACAAATTTAAGGAAAATAAATACACTGGAAAAAAAAGATCCTTTGGACCAACTGAAAAAATACTACTATTTGATACAGACAAATTTATTAGTATTTCTCAGATCATATTTATGGTTTGGTTTAAACCTTTCTGATTTTGACTTAATATTAATTAAAAGTATTTAGGCCCGGTTTCACAGACAGGGCTTAGACTAAACAGGATTAGGCCTTATTAGGACATTTAAGTAGCTTTTATAAATGTACCCTAGCAAAAAACATTACTGGTGTAATGAAGACAAAATAATGGCACAGACATATTTAAGATATGTCAGTGCAAATTACTTTCAGTTAAAACAGCTCAAACATCCATTTTAGTCTGGGACTAGCTTAAGCCTCATCTGTGAAATAAGGGGTTATTTTCCCAAAGACAAAAACATTCATACAAAGTAAAATGATTATTTATTACAAAGACCATATCAATAAATTTTTTATTAGACATAAGCCAAAATGTTATGTAGGTGTTGTGTGTATGTAGGTCACTATATATATATATATATATATATATATATATATATATATATATATATATATATATATATTATATATATATATACATCTCTGGAAAAAATTAAGAGACCACTTAACATTGATTTCTGAACTTGGAGTGGTCTCTTAATTTTTTCCAGAGCTGTATATATATATATGTGGTCCAGGGGCACACACACACACACACACACACACACACATATATACATATATATATATATATATATATATATATATATATACACATGTGACCCTGGACCACAAAACCAGTCATAAGGGTCTTTTTTTTTTTAAATTGATGTATGGTTTGTTAGGATAGGACAATATTTGGCCGAGATACCACTATTTGAAAATCAGGAATCTGAGGGTGCAAAAAAATCTAAATATTGAGAAAATCATCTGTAAAGTTGTCCAAATAAAGTCCTTAGCAACACATATTACTTACAAAAATACATTTTTTATATATTTATGGTAGGAAATTTACAAAATATTTTCATGGAACATGATCTTTATTTAATATCCTAATGATTTTTGGCATAAAGAAAAATCAATCATTTTGACCCATACAGTTTATTGTTGACTACTGCTACAAATATACCCATGTGACTTATGACCAGGATCCAGGGTCACACACACACACACACACACATGTATGTATATATATATACACAGCTCTGGAAAAAATATAACATTGATTTCTGAACTTGGAATGGTCTCTTAATTTTTTCCAGAGCTGTATATATACATACACACACACATATATATATTTGCTTTTTACAACTTTACAGGTTTCAAAATAAACAAAAGCTAAAATAGCTGTAATATGAAAGTAGAATTTCACTTAAGATAAAAAAAAAATTGTTAGTCAAAACAAATTGTTTAATTTAGCTTACTCATATAAACAACTTCGAAAGGCCCTAATGTTTACTGTGATGTCTAAAATATGCATATTGTCTGTTATGTACTAACAACACAAAAAAAGGAAAAAAGAAAAAGGAATAAAATCCGTCAGTAAAGCTAGCTAACATTCCGGTGTCAAGTGAAAATACTATTTAAAATGGTTTCTTTTAATTTTTTCTATGGGGAGTGTTATTTGCTTTTAAATGTATTTTCAATTAGACAAATATAAAAAAATGCTTTACTTAATACTTTAATAAATGACAGTCATTTTACTTTGTTCAGTAAAATTGTGCAGGAAATTAAATGTGGGTGTGAAAACATTTATTGACTACTTTCAAATCCGATTTTAGGACTAACTGTCTGCACTGTCATTCTACAAGTGATGAAATCTAATCTGTTTGTTCAGGCGGTGTAGTCAACACTCAACTTTTATTCAGACTGTGAGGATGTGGTTTAGATTGGGTATGTAAACATAGGATTTCATGTGTTTTTGGCTACACATTTGAGTCTGATATGCCAAATAAGAGTATGTGTGTGTTTATGGATATGTATATACGTGTGCGTTTACCTCTGTAGTGCTCCATACGCGTGTGGTGTGTGACTCCCTGTGAGCGAAAACTGAGGCTGAGGATATATCGTGGGTCTGAACTGTCCCGCACCAAAAACGAGCCATCTGGCTTTCCTCTTAGCTTCATTTCAGCATCCTCCCAGTTCATCGGCCCCCAATACCAGCCACACTGCAAACACACAAACACACAATGACCATCCAACAGTGTTCAGCAAAAGCTCTTTATAGAGAAAACACACAAAACCAACTAAATGAAACGGACAACCACAGGAAGCCACAGAGATGTTTCATAGTTAAAAAAGTCTGACGATAAACATGCCCAATGATAATCATATGACTGGAAATTTTAAGTCGTTTCTTGACTTCACGTCAACTGCTTTTGTCTCTCACCCGCTCCAGCTCTCTCAGGCTGGCAGTGAAGCTGCTGGAATCGGCCCCTCTCAGTGGACACATGATCGGGGGCGGGGCCACTCTGGCAGGGGCCGGAGTCTCCATTGGTGATGCGGCAGAATGAGGAAGTGCCCGGAAGAAAGCATCTGAGACACAAATGGAGCATTTTTTGAATACACCAGCAAATATTATGTTGCAATCAGCTAAGACTAGTATCCCAACAAAACTAAATGACTACTTGTACCTTCTTTTTAATTTTATAACTTGACAAATAACAAACACTACTAAAGACAAAAGTTTGTCTTTAGTGTCACGTGATCGTTCTAAAATGTTGATCTGCTTCTCAAGAAACATTATGAATTATTATCAATGTTGGAAACCATTTGTGCTGCGTAATATTTTTGTTTTTACCTCAATACTTTTTTGTTGATGAATTTAAAGTTCAAAAGAACATCATTTATTAGAAACAGAAATCTTTTGTAACATTATAAATGTCTTTACTGTCACTTTTGATCAATTTCATGGATCCTTGCTGAATTAAAGTATTTTTTCCTGACCCAAGCTTTTGAATGCTAGTGTAAGTTGACAAATAACAGTTTAATTCATTTTAGTTTAGTTTAGGTATATTTTAGGTCCTGTTTTGTTCGTTTTTTTTACTTACAGTCCTGCAGTATGACAGGAGTACAAGTGATTTATTTTAATTGTAAATTGTTAAAAGTACAAATATCCCAAGCTAATAATTTAAGGTTATTAAAAATGGTATATAGAACAATTAGACAAGACTTAAAAAATATGTGCTATTTAAAATATTTCTAAGGGT
This sequence comes from Megalobrama amblycephala, assembly GCF_018812025.1. NCBI lineage: Eukaryota > Metazoa > Chordata > Actinopteri > Cypriniformes > Xenocyprididae > Megalobrama > Megalobrama amblycephala. Next base: position 33,229,431 of record NC_063064.1, read on the forward strand.
GCGTTCACACTTGTCATGTTTGGTTCGATTAAAACGAACCCTGGTGCGATTGCTCGGTTAGTGCGGTTCATTTGAACATAATGTGAACGCTGCCATCCGAACCCTGGTGCGCACCAAACAAGCGGAACGAGACCGCTGAAAAGATGGGTCTCGGTCCGCTTACAAACGAACTCTGGTGCGGTTCGAATGATATATGAACGCAACACGGACCAAAGACATGTAACCGAACCAAAAACAGGAAGACGAGACGGACAGAATCCTCACGCATGTCGGTTTTTCTCGTCATAGTCGTGAGTTTGCCCATCACAGGCATCAGACGCACGTCTCCATGCAGCAGATCATTTGTGTGTGGATGGATTCCCGCCGGTGTTTTGACTACTTTACACATTTTATAAGCTCTTCACGAGTTCCCAGCTGGCCAAAATACCATCACATGCAGGCTACGCACACACAACGAGAGCATTTACCTCAGCAAACAGCACTGTTTTGGATGTTCGTTAAGTTCCGTCTCAAAATAGGCAATACGTCATAAAATCCGACCAATCACGTTGTGAATGTATCCCTATGCCTTAAGGTTCGGTATCTTTTGGTTCGGTGATAAAATTGCCAATCTGAACGCTAACCGGACCAGGACTAAATGTTTTTTTTTTTTCTTCTTTGGTCCGGACCAAATGAACCAAACGAAACCGAACTACAAGTGTGAACGCACCCTAAATGAATTCGAATGTGACCAAGTCTAGTTGTCACATTTTTTACACCATTGACTGCTATTTATCAGTGCAGGTTTATTTCTGTATCGACACAAAACGTAAAAAAATCGAACATTTTCACCAATATTCCCATGATAAAGATCCAATTCACTGAACACATTGATCTCCTGTGACAACATGCCCCAGTAGTGCTCTCCAGACAGCTAGAGCAAAACAAAGTTGTTCTGAAACAGAATTTACAAAAATGATTCTAATTTAATAGGATTCTGAACTGGGTGTTTAAAACCAACACAAAACTTCCCTTATAACAACTTCCTTTTGTGACATCTTGTGACAACATCTCCCCTATAGCATTTCACACTCCATGACACATCTTTCACTATCTATGTTTCCATCCACCTATTTTTATGTGCACTTTGGGATATTGCATTAAAAAACACTGGATGGAAACGCCAATTTGCGTATACGCACATAAAAAATATACAGTGTGTGATCAATTGAGGCAGATATATTTTTTATCCAATAAGAAGGCATGAGCTACGACGGAAACACATTCACTGAATAAATCCCTCAACAAAAACCTCCCGTGACTTTGCCTCAACAGTGGATGTGTTTGGGTAACTAGACTAACCAGCGGACCAATTTCATTGCACAGCATCTCAAATGTTGGTTTGATCATTCTGAAATGCCTGAGCCAAAGTCTCATCAGAATTATTTGGTATAATTCTCTCCCAGAAGTGTCTCACATGATGGTGTTCCCAAACACCAGGCATATGAACGCATCTTGACAGCGTTTATTGCGTTTCGTCTGTGCGCTCTGAGACGCAAGTCATTTACAATGTAAAAAAAAAGAGCTACAGTGGCTTCCCCGATTGAAGCAACTTCCATTTTTATTATAGATATTTTGCGCCAATTTCCCAGGAAGTGACAATGTTGTTCTCTTAAACACATGGGATTGAAACGGTGCTTTATTCGCAAATATTTTATGCGATATTCCAATTTTGCGCATACGTTTTAGATGGAAACAGCCAATGATGAAATGTCATATCAACTACCAATAAATATGTATACATGCTATGTTATATAGATAATAAAGTTACCATATATTACCATCAACCTTTATGTCTTATACAAAAGTTATATTGCTATACGAGTTATTCAGCAAAAGAACTACAATACAGCTTAGGTTTGGCACCATCTCGCTCACACTTCCTCTCTTTATAAACGCACATTAGTCACACTGCCTTCTTTCTCCGAACTGCAAAAGGAAGTGAGAAATGAAACCACGCGGTCAACCAAAGCTTTGTTTGACAAAACGATACATGCGGCTGATGGCATGTATTGTCTTTGCCTTTGCTTTTCACAAGAACATCACAGTTACGTTCACACTTTATTCCATTTCCCTTTATATTCGATGGAATAAAGGTGCTTCCGAGGGTAGAGAATGACCCGGTTCGCGAAAAAGGAAGGGGAGGTTGGCATCTGCGCTCAGAACCAGAAAGGCGCCCTGAAACACCTTGAAACACACACCGCCCCCTCCACTGCACCCAAGTCTTACCATTGAGGCTGAGACTATGCTGGATGGTAGCGTGGAGAGGGGGAGGAGGAGGAAGAGGCAGAGGGAGAGACTGCAGGGAGGCCCCCATTACACTCACTAGGAAAGGCCCAGGCTGCGGCCCACCTATATCGTCTGGAAGAGAGCAGGAGGGAGGGTTCAGAGCCAGGAGAATAAGGAGATGTCATAGAAAAAGCAATGGAAGTGTAGAGAAGGTTAAAGTCTGTTAGAATGAGACAGGAGCCCGAGGCGATGAAGAGGAATCAGAACATGACTAAAATCAACCCTAACACCATTCAGCTTCAGAGCAAAGGGACAGCAACAATATTCTTGCATATATTACTAAAAAATAGATCAAAATGCAGCCAGATTTCAGAAGATTTTGATTAGACTAACTGCAAACTGCAGTATCGGAACTAACGTGAATATTACATTCAGTGACCTGCGCTTTATGTATGAATAACACAGTTTTGCCTGTCTGAACCATAAAGAAGCAAGACAAATCCTCCAATTATGTGACAATATCTGATCCTCTTATAGCACTTGAAGACTAAGACAGCGTGACAGGAAGCATATGACATGGGGAACTGAAACATGGGAAAACAACATGAGCAAATCCACACGCTGGTATTTGCATTCAATCACACACTCATGACACTGGAAAATGCATTTTTTCCCAGCTATGAAAAAACTATGTGGAGCAACTTTAAAAGAATATACGGGTTCAATAAAGTGTATCATTGAGATACTATTATAGTTTTAATGAATTTGATTTTCTTTTTATATTTTCTGTTTTCATTTTACTTGTAGTTCAAATTTTAACAAACAAAATGAAAATGAGTAATGAGCCTTGCCAACCAGCTGAAATAAAAAAAACAGTCTTTTAATATTTTGTTTCAGTTCATTTTTATTTTATTTCAAGAAACAAAAAATTTATTTTTTATAGTTTTAGTTTCAGTTAACTATAATAACACTGGTTCAATACAATCTTGTTTAATAGCATTTGTGACAATGTTGATTACCACAAAAATGTATTTTTAATTATTTACCTTTTCTTTAAAAAAAATAAAAAAAATTATGGGTTACAGTGAGGCACTTACAATGGAAGTGAATGTGGCCAATCTGTACAAGTTAAAAATGTATCATTGTTTCAAAAGTACAAGATGTAAACAATAAGAATGTAAACATGATTGTAGTGTGGAAAAACCACTTGCCTACCTACAGTGTAAAGTTACAGTATATCCGATTTTACAACTCTCAAACATCTGTAAAAAATATTTAAACAGCTTCACAGCTCAAAAACACATAGGTTTTAACAATGAAATTAATGTAAGTGACTGTTATAAAATTGTAAGCTTCAAATTACTGCTTTTAAATACCCGAAAATTGGCTCTATTCTATGGAAGCTTGTTTCCTCTTGCTTGCCACTGAATAAAAAATGAAAAAGGTGCTATTTTTTATCTCACAATTCTGACTTTTTTTCTCAGAATTGCATGATATAAACTCGCAATTGTGAGTTATAAAGTCAGAATTGTGAGATATAAACTCGCAATTATATTTCTAGCAATTGCGAGTTTATATCCCACAATTTTGAGTTTATAACTCGCAATTTTGAGTTTACAACTCGCAATTCTTACTTTATTTCACGCAATTGTGAGTTTTATATCTCTCAATTCTTTTTTTCTCACAATTGTGAGTTTATATCTTGCAATTCTTACATTATAACTCGCAATTGTGAGTTCATATCTCGCAATTGTGAGAAAAGGAGTCATGAATTCTGAGATAAAAAGTCGCAATTACCTGTTTTTATTATTATTCATTGCCGGAAACAAGCTTCCATACTATTCACTTTCATTATAAGTATCTCATTGTAACCTCCATTTTTCTTTTATAATTAAACAATACAGGTTTGTTTTTATGCTAATCAACATTATGCCACAAATGCTGTAAATTGAGCTTAACTTGTTTTGAACCCAGAATATTCCTATATACCTCTCTACTGGAAATGTGCATATTGCTCACCTAATCATCAACTTAAAACACAAGGACTAAAAAATCCCACATACCTAATCATCTTAATTCACTCATGACAAAGACTGCTTCAGATCTAACTATCTATCTCACCAGTATTGAGATCATTTCAAACCTCAATCCCAAAGACCACTCTGAGCTGATGAACAGGAAGAAACTGTGCAGTGGCCTCACTTTATTAGAAAAGGAACTGCTCATCTGTGTGCCAACTACTGGTAAAGTTTAACCACACATACACCTACACAATAACTCATTTTTAGTGGCGCTTCTGCAAATTTTATGCTTGCAGAATGCAATCAGAGACACCGATTACCATGAAATGAAAAGAATGAAGGTCGAATAAAAAAGGGGAAATGAAAGGACAAAGTGAAAGAATAAGCAAGTAGGTTGACGTCCTACACGGCATCTTTAACATCCGCCTTGGGTTCGATCACAGAGGTGAGGTAAAACTGATCAGCGTTTGGCTGGTAGAAACATGAATCTTAATAGAGTCTTTTTCAAATACTTGTGATCAGATTTTGAGGGGAGGGTCTTTAATCTCTTACTTTAAATGTAAAAAAAGTTAAAAAAAAAAAAAAATCAGATTATAACTGGCCAATTTTAGGAATATTTGATTGACAGTTGAGTAAGCAGTCCTTTGATGTTGTCTGAGACGGATTAGCATTCACACTACAAATGTGATGTGGTCAAATTAGTTTTGGACTTCTCAATGTGGTTTGAATGACAGAATCACAAAATATGTTAACCATATTTATGTTTATGTTTGTATTTATTAATGCTCTCCACTTGTGATTGAATCTCACAGAATGGATGTTAATTCCATTTATTTATTTATCCATTTAATATTTATTTATACCACCGTTCATAAGTTTGGGGTCAGTAAGATTTTTTAAAAGAAATGAATACTCGTATTCAGCAAGATTGATGAAACGGGCCAGTTAAGACATTTATAAGCATACATTTCAAATAAATGTTGTTCTTTAAAAAGCCCACTATGTAAATTTTCGCCGCTAGAGGACACTTATTCAAAACAAAAGCATAGCTTGTGAGGTGTTGTCTTCACGTCTACAGCTGGTGGAAAAGAATCGGGACAGGACTCGGGCAGAAATCATGTTCTTTGTGATTGTCATTGATAGGCGATGCACGGACATGGTCCGTGTCCTGGTTAAAATTGCTTATTTCTCTGGATTTAATCATTCTTGAAAACATTTGGGATAATGTAAGTACGTAAGTCAACAAAACATATAACACTGTTCTAGTGGTTTTTGGATATTTGAATCCAAAAATCGTACATATTGTACCTTTAAACTTTCTATTAATCAAATAATAATGAAAAAAATGTATCACGGTTTCCACAAAAACATTAAGAAGCAACTGTTTTTAACACTGCTAAAAATAAGAAATGTTTCTTGAGCACCAAATCAGCATATTAGAATTATTTCTGAAGGATCATGTAACATTAAAGACTGAAGCAATGGCTGCTGAAAATTCAGCAAATATATAAGGGATAATCCATGGCTAGCTGTGCATTAAACAACTTTAATGCACGACGTGGAGGCAAAGAACCACCCCACGTGAAGTGCATTCAAATCACTAGCTGTGGAATATCTGCTTATACCATGGTCAGTTACCAGCACTGACAAGTTAAAGCTGTTATTGATGTTTGCAGCGCAAAAATAATGGTTATTTTCATCAGTTACGGCTTGTGTTTCTGCCTTAAATTAATACACTGTTTAAATTAATAGATTGTTAGCTAACTGTGCGATTTTTATATGTACATTTCTGAAATTACATAACTTGCACAAAAGTCAACTCTGATAACAAATCACTCTAAATTGTAATCTTGATATGCATTGTGAAAAGCGTTATATACAAATAAATGTGAATTGAAACTTAAATTACATCTAGCATTCTAGATTCTAGAGAAAGAGATGAGAAATGCATGTGAATTACCTGCGTCTCTCTCTACTAACAATGAAGCTGTGAGTTTAATTACTTCAAAAACAGCGACTTTACCTCATTGTTGCTGAGAAATACAAATGTAGCAATTCAGTAGCGAAGCTATTTTATTAATAAAAGTCACAGGGCAGTGTTGATAACAAGTTTCTGTGCTCCTGAACATAGGTGCCGATCCCGTGGGGACTCTGGGACTCGAGCACCCACGGAAATGGTCGAGCACCCACAGAAAAAAACAAGATATTCTCCATTGATTTAACCAATGAAAAATCGATTGCATCTTTCAAACACAATTATCTTCACCTTTTTATAGTTTATTTGAGGCCGTTTCTATTGTGTTATTTTAATGAAAAATGCCAAGTTTGATGCATTCAAACTCTCTTTTTGCTCTTTCTCTAGAATGGTCTACTTATTGTAAGTGCTTATTGTAAACAGATATTTATTGAATTATTTTATTTAGTGAGCCGCTACTGATCATCAGATATCAGTGAGAGCGCGACTCGCGACAACACTCATAGGCGTAATTTGCGGGTGGAACATGTCCCCACCACTTTTTTGAAACTGCACACAAACGTGTCCCTGCTCTGGCCTCTTTATATACAATCATTAATGAACATCTTTGGTCTTATTGAGAAAAGAAAAGAAAAAAAACTATTAGATTAGAACCCAGAATGCCTGACTCGCATAGCAAAAGTTCTGCCACTAGACCACATGGGAATATACAAATTTAGCATGGGTCTGTCTAAATATGGACTGAGCACCCACCGGCACAAACATAAATCGGCGCCTATGCTCCTGAATGTTTCTGTGCGTGCAGTGCAATCTAAGATCTCTGTGTATGAGTGATGTATGTGTGTGTGCTTCAATGAAAGCAGCGCATTAATAAAGAACGGTGATTTATATTACTGTTTTTACTTAAATAAATGCAGCCTTACTGAGAATGGTGACCTCTTTCAAAATTTAAAAAAAATCTTACTGACCCCAAACTTTTGAATGTAACTGTATAGATAGAGGTGACAGTACAAATGATGAAGGGAAGGAACCCAGAGGCATGGGGGAGGTTACTGGAGAAATATTTAAAAAGTGTGAAACAGATGGGGATGTAAAAGGTAAGAATGAAGGAAAGCAGAAACAAAGGAGATCAAGGGGGTGTGTGAACATCCGTAGTGGAGCTCACCTAGCAGACTGAGGCTCCGCCGAGGGGGAGGTGGAGGAGTGGGAGGGTGAGGGGAGTTCCTCCCTCTCTGAGAGATGTCCACATCCACCAAAGACACCGTCTCTCCTGCAACCAGAGCAATAGTACAAATAGAACTTAATGACAAGAGCCATAAGAACGACATTAACAACATTTGTTACAATAATGTAGCATAATTCCAAAGATTGGCCTAAAATGAGACTAATCTCATCCAAATCGTGTGCCTGAGTCATTATATTTCCCATGCACTGTGTAAGCTCATTAGTGGCTTGCAAATGTGCCTTCATTTAATGTATTCCAAGGATTCCTTTAGCTTCCACCCCATTAAGTTCCCCTGAATCTTCGTTTACCTGTGAAAACGGGAGTAAAAGAGGCCGCAGAGAAGGCACTTTGTGCCCTTGTTAGTCCAGGTTGGCTGCAGAAAGACAATCATCATTTTAATTACTAAAATGAAAAAAAGACCACATATTCATTTACATTAATTCTGTTTTATATCTCATAGCATTATTTATCTTTTTTAATCTAGAGTTTATAATGAATTAGAAGTACACATATAATCACATTATAAACTGCACTCACCTGTGATCCTTAGGTCAATTATGATTTTGCGACTCACATTCAAAGCTATTAAAAATCATTATTTTTAAAGTACAACAGGTTTAATGAAATGTGTTTTATGAAATTAATTTAATTTTTTAAAAATATTTATTGAAAATGTGAAGTGTGCAAAAAGTGTCCAATTTCCGAGTTAATTTCAATCACTATTAGGTGTGAGGTGGGGCTAAATCGTTGATTGAAATGTTAAATATTTTTGGGATAAAATTTTAAGCTGCACAACATGCTGAAAAGCCAAAGGTGAAAGACCATAGTTGGTTCCATAATGCTGTAAACGCTGAATGCTTTAATACACCATCCCTAGTGAAAAATAAATATACTAAAATGTATTTGAAACACATTTATTTCATGCAAAGTAAACTACAAATACATTTGCATATTATGTACTTAATAAAAATACCTTGCAAATGTACTTTTGTTATATTAAACTGGTATACTTAAAAGTCTGCTAAATTTTAACAACTAATTTTGTACTTAATGCACTTTATTTGTGCAGGAGTAGTGCTGAGGTCCAACTAAAGATATACTTAAGTATATTTGATTGTGCTAAAGTGGAACTATTGCATGTATACTTTAGGTACACTTTAAATATTTTGCATTCTTTATACAAAGATCATACATCAGTGACATTAAAATACATTTTTTAAGCTTAATATTAAGAAATGTGCATTGTGCACAAGTAGTAGCCTACTCGAAATTAAGTTTAATTAGAATTTTAAGTCTCAAGTGATATGTCAGTATGTTTACTATAGATTTAAACTATACTTAGTATGAAATAAATGTATTTTAAATATATAGGGTTTTCTATGCAATGTTCAATTTTTAGAAAAAGTCTATGATTAAATAGTACATTAAGGTCTGTGTTTTTCTACACTCTTAAGATAATGTTTAAATTTTGTACCTTTAGGAATACAACAGCTTGTAACAATGGGGGGGCAACTCTACCATATTTACCCCTTTAAGGTTCATAGTATTAAGGGTACACATAACTACTCTATATTATAGGCATTCCCTTTAAGTGCTGCCCCAGTGCCAAGCTGTTGTACCCCTAAAGATAAAATTCTTGTACATTTTTTTTCTGACAGTGTAAGCAACTCCATAAAATTGCACACAAATTTAAATGAACTGTACAAAGATTGCTAATCAAGACTACAATGGTTGCACAAAAACGCATGTTCTAGTGAAAGTTGTAGTCATTATTTTGTAAAATTGTTAGCAGCTTTTTTAAAGCAATATTTAAGAACACAACTGACTGAAAATTCACGTTTGAAGTATGACAGTGTAGTTTATGCTGTATGAAAACAACCACAAATAGTTTTCAAATTATGTTTACCTCAGTTCTTTTTTTAAACTAAAATAACTAGCCTAATCATAAGATTCCATTGTAAAAAAAAAAAACAATTCCTGAGAGAGCTCGAAAATTCTAAATCTTGTTGTCGAATTTAATAGAACAAATTAAAAAAAAAATAGAATACAACAATAGAATCATAAAATCTTCAATATTTCATTCATGTTTGGGCAGAAGAACTCACCTGGCCGTGTCTTGTTCCCCTCCGCTCGCTCCAGACATGTCAACTAAACTGCCCGCTGAGGATATGGAGAACGTGACTGAAGGTCTCTTGTCCAAAAGGTTGTTAGAGCCACTACAGCTTTTAGTTCTGAAAAGTTTACTCAGGCGTATTTTAAGCGAGCCCTTCCTGGATTTCCCTGGTACTTTCAGAGTCTTCTCTCCTCCGCTCGCAGCGGAAAGTTGCGCCCGTGTCGTGCTCCTGTCCGGCCGGGCCTTCGGTGTGGACGCCTGGCTGGAGCACGGGGTGTCCTGGCTGGAAACGACCTGGGATAGGACCTCGGGAGTCAGTTTGTCGGTGGTGGGAGCCTGAGGCCTGGTGTTTACCGAGTCTCGCAACAAACAACACGCCGGTGAGCAAAGTCCCCCGGACACCGCCATAGCTTGTCCGGACAACACCGACGGGAAACACTTGAGCGCAAACGCACCCGGCTCATTGTTTTGGGACTCGGTCTTCTGACAGGTATTGATGCCCAGGCCATTCACCTCTTCTGACCCGAGGCCCTCCAGGACCAGCAGAGCATCGCTGGTCTCGGTCGGGTCCTCTCCCTGTCTAATTCCAGCCGAGCCGAGCACGCTTTGACACGAGCAGTGCTGCAGCTCGCCATCCTTGAGGAGAAATTCGGGTACCGGAGAGACTCCCAGCTCGCCGAATTTCCTCGCCAGCTCCAGGACAGGACCGTCGGGCAGCTGGAGCTGCCGCTGCGCCGTCGTGCAGCTCCAGCCCGACTCTGTCATCGAGCTCGTTTTGTGATCCACCACCGGCGGCCAGTCTTGTTTGTCTGTAATCAAGCGATGCCGGTGGCACAGTTCGGCTCCCTCCGTATCCGTAGCAACCGCAGGCAGTTTGAGCTGTGGATGCAGCGTCCATGTAGGCGGATGCTGAGCGTCCACAGCGCCAGACTCCGAAGCGAGTACCGCTTGGTCCTCAAAAGCCCTGCGCTGATCCTCCGAGCTGTTCTCGGCAAATCCATCAGAGTCTCTCGATATGTTTCTGAATACCAACAGCTGAGGCCCCATTCCACCTCGGTGGGTGAGATCGTACCCGTGGGCCTCGGTTGAATGAAGAGGAGGCGGCGGCACAGACAGCGCAGGTCTAGTCGCCATCACTCCCGCGTCAGGTGCCTCCGTTCCGCTGGCCTGCGGAGCTTTGTTCACCGCCGAGATGTGGCCGTGATTCTGCGTGCATTCAAAGTTCCCCTTGATAGCCACCGTCAGTCCAGTGCCCGACGACAGATTCCCATTCTCCTCGTCCAAGCGGTCATCCTCGGCCGCGGAGACCAGGCGCATCAAGACAAAATCGGGAGACATATCTTGCGCGTTGTTCATTATTATTCCTCAATATACTGAAGGAATGAGCGATATCAGCGTTTCACATTGCTCCAGTCATGAGATCTCGGTTGTGTGATGATGGTAATCCTCTTGGTGTTAGTTAGCCCTCTCACTCAGCGCCAGACAATTAGTGCATATAAACACTATTTCAGTCGCTCCTTCAACATTGCGCACGTCCTCGTCTCATTTCGCGTCCGGCCTTAAAAATCTCCACGGGTCTTTGTAGGGTCATACATAACGCTTCGTTTCACGCAATCCTAACGGCGTCTGTGGTCACATTACTGTCGAGGCCCCACCCGCCCGCTCACTTCCGCAAATTCGATGCGTTTCGTGTTTGGTCTTATCGGTGCCATTGCTGTCCACTTGGCTGCAGGCTATGTGCTGTCCCCCTTAGTGACGTGCACCGTGCTGTAATGTTGCTTTCATGTCATTTACCGCGCTGTTGTCTGGAAGATGGCCTTACCAACTGATGTTTATGATGCATCAATTGTTGTGGCATCGCCTTACCGCACGAACCCAACACAAATGAAACTCTCCTTGCAAATCGGTTTCATTATGAGTCAAAGACAATTGACTTGCATGATATCATCATTTGATCATCATAATGACTCTCATCCTGATATGCAAATAAATAAATAAATAAAAATAAAGAATCATCTCAAACTCAAAGCCTATTAATAGAACCAAAAGAATATCATGATGATGGACATGCCAATTATACATGTGTAGCATGTATAAATGATAACTTAATGACAATAATTTATGATAATGCATCATAACATAGGCTGTGGATGTATATGGAAATGTTTTTCACAATTTAGTACAAAAATGCATTTTAATTAATTAATATGTTATAATAAAAGCTGCAGCAATAATAATTTGAAAAGAAGTAGCATAATTCTGCTAGTTTTAGATTGAATATACTAAGTCATTTTCCAAAAGTATTTTAATATCATCTACGCCTATAAATATTGTAAAATCATTGCACATGATGTGCATGCCAATTAAAGGCCTATTGAGACAAAATACAGTTATTGTTTACATTCAGCCATTGTTCTGTGGTCAAGACTTTACATTTGAGCGGTGTTTGTGAAATGCAATTTCATTGATGGACCGAATGATGTCGCTGTACACAAAAAATTTACACATGCCCATAGAGCCCTTTACACCGTGCCATGTTCACAAAGAGTTTATTATAGTTATGGGTTTACACAAATATCCAGAAGAAAATTGTTTTCACAGTACGTTATCTGAGAAATATTACATGCATTGACAACATCCTCTCCACACAATACTGTGACACATAGCAGAACACACACAAATCTATCCATAAAAAAACATTTACACAGTATAGGTTTTGAGAATTGTGTGCATATATATATGTGTATATATATATATATATATATATATATATATATATATACACATATATGTATAGGGGCACACAGTCACAGCCTCTGCAGTCCTGAGTGGGGGTGGGGCCCCACAGGAATGAGTGTTGAATCTCAGAACCCTGTTGCCATGGCACCAAAACAAGGATTTGCCTGCATTACCCAGTATGACTGGATTTGTCTGAATCATCTTTCTCTCTCACACACACACACACACATCTCTGACAGACGTTCATTCATGTAGTACACATGTGGAACATGTTTTCTTCTTTATTTTTTAAAATTCCCTGATTGATGTACAAAACATTTGTAGTTCAAAATGCAATTTGTCTATCAGAGATTAACATTTCAGTGCACTTCATCTGCTGAACAGATGCAGACTTGTAAAGCGCTTCATGCACATATCCACAGATGCACAAAGTCACACAAACACATACACAGTCCATAAAAGACCACTCATGACTGACCCAGCCGGGGAGTGTTGGGTTAATCCACAAAGCGGCGAAATTCTGATGCATACCCAACCGAGAGGATTACCCTCCCATCCTCTCATCCATCAGCCCTTCCTCATGCACATACACTCATCATAACAATCCAACATTAACAGATGTGCCTCTCTCAGCACTCACCACTACTGGGAGATTGGGAGAGGGAGCGAGAGAGATGGGAAAGTGGGAGAGATTTACAGGAGGACTGCAGAGTAAGTGAAGAGGTAAGCGGAGAGAGAAACAGGGGTATTCCACATGTTGTCGGTTTCTTGTTGATCTTCGTTTCTCACTCCAGTTTCTTGCAGGCCCATTAACTCCACACTGGCTGGAGTTTAGAGTCACATCCAGGAAGGACCTGACCAACTGATTGCAGGACGCATGGAACGTAAATGTTGCCTCCTCCTTTGAGCTTCATCTTCAGCTTCGAATATGAGGAGTGCACTTATTTGACACAGTTGGCAGCAAAGTGCGGTTGCACTCTAACTATCACCGCTGACACCTGTGTCAATCGGTTAACAAGAAAAGAAGAAACAAAGCCAGGAAAAGAGAAGAAATGGAGGCCTGCACTTTGAAAGCATCTTTCAAGATGTGAGAAAGCACAAAGCCGATCTTTTCCTTCACAAATAGCATTGGAGGAGCAGTTGCTACAAGGATGGGCCTGTGTGCTTGTGTGCTACCTCTACTGCTGCTATTGCCTAGCCTACTTTCTGCTCAGCTCAGCAATGTGTCTGAAGTTGAGGACACGTCCAGTTTGGAGTTCACCCCAACACCTACTAACCCAAATACCTTAGCAGGGAAGAGCTCGTCACCCAGCCCCCTACCAACCAGTCCGGCTCCTGTAAAAGTGAGCACGGAGGAGGACCGGTCTGCCGTGGAGAACTACCTCTATACTGCCAATTCATCCTCTTTAGCTGCCTCTACCTGCACACAAGCATTCCAGCTGCCTGTTCAGCGGGGATCTCCACCTAGAGAACTTCTCCCTCTCTTGCACCAAGCCATAGCGTCTCTGACCAATGCGGCCAACTTTCTCAACCTGATATTTCAAGCAAGTGAGCTGAGAGAAACAAGTGTACGAGAAGATATCGAGTGGTACCATGCACTGGTCCGGGCCATGCTCGAAGGGGACAGGCCCGGCCTGGTCAGACGAGCTTTTCTAACATTCGACGCAGACCCCATAATCCAACAGCCCCAACTGGTGCTCCGTGCCTCTAAAGGGACAACCCAGGACATTCTCCTGCAGGACTTGACGTCTGGCTGGAGTAGCTTCCGTCCTCCTGCCCCTGACCAAAGCTGGTTTGATTCATTCAAGTCTAGCTCTCCACCCCTCCATGCCTTGTCTAAGCGGGTTCTTCTAAATGACCTAAGCACCCTAGATACTCCCAAGTGGGCACGTGGGGATAGTTATGTGATCAATAGCAGCGGGGTTCAGTGGGGCGAAGCCCCTTTCCTTGAGTGTGTTGATGGACGCTTTTTGCCAGGGTGGTTACTCAGCCTCTCAATGCCATTTTACGGGTTGAAGCCAGACCTCAGCCCAGAGTTCAGGTCAGTGCACTTTCTTCAACTTCTCGTTTAAATGAATTTTTGTATGCTCAAATATTAACGCCTTTCAATCATCTCTTAGTGTTCATTCACTTGAAGGGATAGTCCCCCTAAAAATGGACATTGTCATCATTTACTCATTATTTATCTTGATAACTAACTTATTTCTGTGGGATACAAAACAAGATATTTTGAAGAAAGTCAACCCCATTGACTTCCATTGTATGGACAAAAAACACTGAGACATTTTTCAAAATGTCTTCTTTTGTATTTCACAGAAGAAAGAAAGTCATCAGATTTGGAATGACTCGAGAGTATGTAAATGATGAATGTCCATTTTTGGGTTAACTATCCCATTAATTTCATTATAAGTCTTCTGTCATTACTGTTACTTTGTTGTCATTACCGTATCTTTGTCGTCTCTCTATGTGTTCTGGTGGTAGGGGTGTGATCCGTGTTGACGTCAATGTCCAGGGATTCAATGTGGATCATTGTGCCAGTGGAGATTTCTGGTTTGCAAACACACACCAATGTAATCGTACCAGCATGGAGGTGAGTGTACACTGTCACTGACCAATACTGCCATATGGGACCTGCTGCAGACACCTCAGTGGGCTCAGTTTCATTAAAATGTTGGCAACACTTTACAGTAAGATTTAATTCATTAGTTAAAGGGACAGTTCACCCCAAATGTCATTATTTGCTTAACCTCATGTCGTTCAAAACCTGTATGGCTTACTTTCTTTTGCAGAACACAAAAGAAGATATTTTGAAGAATGTCTCATTGTTTTGTATTATTATTAAAATGTATTAGCATATTTAGAAATTAACATAGATTAATAAAGATTATTATAATGCATCATCTAAAGATAATGAATAGAACCTTATTGTAAAGTGTCACCAAATTTTTTTAATAAAAATTGAAAAGAGGTTCTCAACACTATCTGGGTATTTAAAATTACTTTAAAGGTCATCGAAAATGTTTTCATTGTCATACAAGAAGCTGCTACATTGTAGGTTCAGAGCTCTTCTTCAGATGGTCAGAATGAAATATTATAGGCTGTATCTGCATGAGTGGATTTCACTAACCAGGGACAAGCAGGAGCAGAACACATTCAGAGATCCACTCCAAACACTCTGTCACTAAATGTCAAGAGGACATTTGTGGTGAAGTGATTTATTTTTGTACGTGTCTCTGTGAGCATGTTTGATTCTCCACTGTAATGTAGCTATTATGATAGCATTAAAATTTTGTTATCAGCTGCTCTCCTCTAATATTTTTTCGCTGTAAATTATGTGACAGGATGAGGGTTTTAGATTGACATTCCTTACAAATTGACACATTTTAGAGTATATGTATACTTGGGCAATTACCTAACAGGGTAGTTCATATAAAAATTTAAATACTGTCATAACTTTCTCTTTATGGTGTTCCAAACCTGTATGACTTTGTTTCTTTTGTGGGAGATAAATGTTTCAGGGGTTTTTTTTGTCCATACAGTGGAAGTCAATTGTAATTAAAACTGTTTGGTTACCAACATTCTTCAAAAATATTTTTTCTTTCTTTCTGTGTTTCACTTAAAGGGTTAGTTCACCCAAATAAATGAAAATAATGTAATTTATTACTCACCCTCATGTCGTTCTACACCCGTAAGACCTTCATTCATCTTCAGAACACAAGTTAAGATATTTTTGATGAAATCCATTCATGTGAGTACAGTGGTTTTACTTTAAAGGGGTGGTTCAGTGTTTTTTTTTCTAGGCTTGATTGTGTTTATGGGGCGCAGTTTAACATGTCTTAATGCTTTGTTTTTTTTTAAAAAAATGCTGCATTTTACCTTTATTCTACACTGCTGTTTCCATTGTCATTTGAATGGCTGGTTTGACTTCCTGATTCTATGATACCACTCCCTCCGAAATACGCAATGTGCTCAGATTGGTTAGCTGGCCCAGTGTATTGTGATTCGCTGAAGCATCCCGGAAACGCCACGCCTCTTACCATTAGTTGTTACATGTGCTTCAAATAATAGCCTCTATATTGCCATATCAAATTGAGCCCAAATCAGAGCCCAGATAGCAGTAATGATGAAGAGGGTCAAGCAGAACGTCTGCAAGCACGGTTTTTAAAGGATGTTTATGAATGGTAAGTATTTCCATTTGTACTTGTGTTAAAGGTCCCGTTCTTCGTGATCCCATGTTTCTAACTTTAGTTAGTGTGTAATGTTGTTGTTAGAGTATAAATAAAATCTGTAAAATTTTAAAGCTCAAAGTTCAATGCCAAGCGCTTTAACAGAAGTCGCCTACATCGAACGGCCAGTTTGGACTACATCACTCTACTTCCTTCTTTAATGACGTCACTAAAACAGTTTTTGACTAACCTCCACCCACAGGAATACGCAAGAGTTGCGTTTGTAGAGTGTGTTTGTCGCCATGTCGTCGAAACGCTGTTATTTTCATCCCGCAGTCCAATCACCGGGTCTGATTCCGGCTCAAATTGATAGGGTAAAATTAAAGACATGTTTACAATAACACTGAGCGCGTGCATCTCCACGTTATGGTAAGAGGCGTGACCTTTCCGGGCAAGATGCGCTAAGCTGCTGTCGATCACAACACAGGAACCGCTGGCACAATCAGAACTCGTTACGTATTTCTGAAGGAGGGACTTCATAGAACAAGGAAGTCATCAGCCCATTTTTATGACAGTGGAAACACCGGTATACACATAAGTAAATTATGTGAAAAATACTGTGTTTTTTTACACGCGAAACATGAACACATGTTATATTGCACACTATAAACACAATCAAAGCTTCAAAAAAACACGAAAAACGGGACCTTTAAAGTGTTTAGATATGCTGTCAATTGTAAATGTCACTGCTGTTTGTTAGCTTTCAATATACGGTTTTATCCTGATTAAAGCTTTACTGTAGCTGAATACATGATTGAGTAGTAGCATTCTTGTAATGGTATCGTTTAATTTATAGCATGAACAACTGTTTGTCTATGAACATAGAAGTTTGTTGGTGTTTGTTGCCATTTGTTAAAGAAGTATGCAATAGAACTTAGTTGGCTAGCGAAGCAAAAACGCGTTGGTCTTTGTTTACATCCTTGATGCAACCAAACAATAGCAACATAATACATTTAAAAGACATATACAAACAATAAAAAATACTTACAGTTAGGGGCCCATAAACAGCAGCTTCTGCTTTTAAAGTGGGAATTGCTTCATCTTTCAGTAATAGCCTTGGTGCAAATCCAGCATTGAACTTGTGTAGATTCTGGAAGCTGTCTTCTGCGCCGTATCCAGTGTAGACAAGTGCAAGAACACACCAAGCCGACGGTCGGCCGTCGGGCAGTTTTCGTCGACCGACTAAGTTTTCTCAGTGTGTTCTGCACCGTCGGCTGAAGTTGGTCCTCGTCTGCTCTTTTTCGGGCGATTCGACATGTCGAATCGGCGTCGGAGGTCGTCGGTCCGTCGGGCCATCTGATCATTCTGATTGGCTGGTCAGCTACTGCCACCTGCTGGTACGGAAAGGCATTTCTACTTACGCAAGGCGCAGAATGGACGTGCTACTTGGCCGTCTGCTGTCGAGCGTCGGTTTGGTGTTTCAGGCCAACTTTGGATACCAGACGCTGCCGACGTGAACCAACCCCGCAGTCTGCTTTCGTCGCCACTAGTTTGTCGGTGTCGGCTTGGTGTGTTCCTGCCTTATGACTGATTATAATGGGTTCTATTATCTTTTGACGCATCACGTCGCAGCGCACACGTCCGGTGTAGACAACTCTTCCGCTTCCATAATGCCACGTGACATGGCCTTGTCCACTTTGTTGTGTGTTCTCATGGGCAGGGTTTATGTTAATTGCAGGGTTTATGATGTCACCAACCCGGGAAGAAGTTCGTTGTAGTCCAAACCGGTCATTTTTGTAGGCATTAAATTGCAATATCTCCGTTTGCATTGAACTTACAGTGCTGTAAGTTTGCAGATAGCCTACTGTTTATGCTCAAGCAGCAACATTACACACTAACTAAAGTTAAAAAAAGTGAAATCACAATGAACCACCCCTTTAATATTATAAAGCGACAAGAATACTTTTTGTGCACCAAAAAAAAAAACAAAATAACAACTTTTCAACAATATCTATTGATGGCCAATTTCAAAACACTGCATCGAAGATTTACAAATCTTTTGTTTCGAATCAGTGATTCGGATCGTGTATTAAACTGCTGAAATCACGTGACTTCACAGATGTGCTCCAAACCACTGATTCGAAACAAAAGATTCATAAAGCTTCATGAAGCGGTGTTTTGAAATTGGCCATCACTAGATATTGTTGAACAGTCATTATTTTGTTTTTTTGACACACAAAAAGTATTCTCGTTGCTTTATAATATTAAGGTTGAACCACTGAAGTCACATGAACTGTTTTAAATATGTCTTTAGTAGCTTTCTGGATCTTGAGAAGTTTGGTGACATTGCTGGCAATAGAGGCCTCACTGAGCCATCGGATTTCAGCAAAAATATCTTAATTTGTGTTCCGAAGATGAACGAAGGTCTTACAGGTGTAGAACTACATGAGGGTGAGTAATAAATAACATAATTTTCATTTTTGGGTGAACTAACCCTTTAAGAAAGTCATATAGGTTTGGAGTGACATGAGGGTGAGTAAATGATGAAAAAAAAGTTCATTTTTGGGTGAATTATCCCTTTAAATACTGCACACTGTTTCATAATGCCATCAGATCTGGCATCTCTATATATTAAAAAAAAAGTTATTATTAAGAAATATATTAATATCTGCTTTACTCATTATATTGCTGGACTGTTATATACATTTCCCATTTCCTGTTCCCACAGTTTTCCATCATCATCCTCCCACTTTCATCCAGACCTTCTATTTAAAGATGTGAGCACTGGGTGCAGGATGATCTGAAGGATTAGGTCGATAATCCTGTGATGCTCACATACCACCCCCCCACCCCCCACCCACCTACCACACTCCGACCCCCTTCCAGAAGGCAGAGCCTCATACACCCCACCCCCCACCCCCCTTCCACAAGACCCAGACCCCCCCCATCATTCTGACCTACCAGAGTACAAGCTCACAGGTGTTGGCAGGTTAAGCAACGGCAGGATTTGGCACACTGAACGAATTTAATGAGAATTGACTTGATCCGCCTATAAATGAAAGGAGCAACGTATTAATAGAACGGTTTTGTGTCATGACTTTGCATTAATTGCATGAAACATTAGATTGATATGATGTATGAAATATTTCCATTTATATTAAGGTTACATATGATGTTGGGCACAAACTCTATCATATATATATATATATATATATATATATATATATATATATATATATATACTCTACAAGAACATGTGTTGGTTTTACTGAAGAATTATTTGACACTGTAAAGATCTGTAAAATAAAATATTACTCCATTTTAAGAATCAACAAAATACAACAAAACAGAGACTGAATAGAGACACACATAGAGTGTAAAGTATTTTTTTTATTCCTAATTGCTCTTCTTCAAGAGGACAATATCCTCTTGATATATCCTATAAGAATCTTGTTCCTAAGTGAAAATAACATAAAAATGTATGTGAACAGTGCTGGATTTCCTTGAATAAAAAGATAAAGCTCCACCAATAGAGGTATTACCCCTCCATTTAGGATTTAGCTTAGATTAACTCAAGAGTGAGTCTGATGTGTGGGTCAGCCGACTCTCACAGATAAACCGCTGATGAGAGACTGCACATGCAATTAATGGCAGAAAGCAGAGAGAACACAATCATCCACAATCCCTGGCAGAAACATCGGTGTTGATTTCCCATTTCTAGGAACAAGACATTTGCTTACCGATAAAAGTAAAAGAGATGAGCAGACTAATGACTTCATCTCTCTTTCTTTCTCTTCCCCCCAGTGTGAGCCCATCCCACAACAGGGCTTCCGGATGGGTCAGTACTGCTGCCGATGCAAAAAGGGCTATTACAGTCCAAATCCAGACATACAAAACAAAAGTAAGGCTTTCTGTTTCACACAGAAACAGTCTACATAGGGTTTAGACTTATTTTATTAGATAATATATAGCTAACATGTAGCCATACACTGTGTGCAGAATTATTAGGCAAGTTGATTTTCTGATCATATTTTTTTTCTAAGCACATTTTACCAATTCCAATCCACATCAATCTTAATAACTACTATTAATATTGTTTTTAATCATTTATAAGTGATATATAATTGTTCATGAAGGCTGGAAATGAAAAATGCCTTATATTCAGGTGTGCAGAATTATTAGGCAGGTTTGCTTTTACAGGCAAAATGAGCCAAAAAAGAGATTTAACTCAGACTGAAAAGTCAAAAATTATTAAATACTCATGAGAAGGACGCAATACTAATGCAATACTAGAAATTGCAAAGTTAAAGCATGACCAAGGGAAAGCAAAATGCTCATTGGGTCAGCGGGGTCATACAAAATCAGGTGGAAAAGAAAAGACACATGTTAACTGCAAAAGAGTTAAGAATTAAGGTGAAGAATTAAGTGTGAAACCATCAGGAACCCTTTAGTCTCCACCGCCACCATTTTCCAGAACTGCAACCTACCTGGAGTCTTCAGAAGTGCAAGGTGCCAGGATCTCAGAGACTTAGGTTAGCTAAATAATCCTAAAAAATGACCCACACTTAATAAGAATCACAAGCTGAAGTGTTGTGAAATACATGAAGACTGGGTTTTTATAGGCTTTATAGACAGACAGCTTGAGAGTGACTCCTGAAGGACCAGCACCACATCCTCTTGTACCACTGTTTGAAGAATTTATCTTCCAGAATCTGGCAGTAAAGTGTGGGAGTTCACTTTTAGTCCCTCTCTAATCCTGAAATATCCGTCTTGCAGAGATGGACTAAAAATGATCTTCCAAAACTTACTACCAGATTCTGGAAGATAAATTCTTCAAACAGTGGTAAAAGAGGATGTGGTGCTGGTCCTTCAGGAGTCACTCTCAATCTGTCTGTCTATAAGGCCTATAAAAACCCAGTCTTCATGTATTTTATAACACTTCCGCTTGTGATTCTTATTAAAAGCGGGCATTTTTTAGGATTCTTTAGCTAACCTAAGTCTCTGAGATCTTGACACCTTGCACTTCTGGAGACTCCAGGTAGGTTGCAGTTCTGGAAAATGGTGGCGCTGGAGACTAAAGGGTTCCTGATGGTTTCACACTTAATTCTTCACCTTAATTCTTAACTCTTTTGCAGTTAACATGTGTCTTTTCTTTTCCACCTGTTTTTGTATGACCCCGCTGACCCAATGAGCATTTTGCTTTCCCTTGGTCATGCTTTAACTTTGCAATTTCTAGTATTGCATTAGTATTGCGTCCTTCTCATGAGTATTTAATCATTTTTGACTTTTCAGTCTGAGTTAAATCTCTTTTTTGGCTCATTTTGCCTGTAAAAGCAAACCTGCCTAATAATTCTGCACACCTGAATATAAAGCGTTTTTCATTTCCAGCCTTCATGAACAATTATATATCACTTATAAATGATTAAAAACATTATTAATAGTAGTTATTAAGATTGATGTGGATTGAAATTGGTAAAATGTGCTTGGAAAAAAAATATGATCAGAAAGTCAGCTTGCCTAATAATTCTGCACACAGTGTATAAAAGTATCTCAATTAATGATTGGGCAAAATTATAGCAGAAAGGCATTAAAACATTAGCTTTGATGTATTTTTTGTACATTATTTTCTTTGGAACAGTTGAGCTTTGCCTCTCTTTATGTATATATGGCAGAAACACTGCACCAAGGGCCTAACCTTTTGCCATACCAGTCAATGGTTGGTGACCTAAAAACATTTACTGGCCATAAATATTTTTTACCAGCCATGAAACATAGATTAATCTTTATTAAAGTTACAAAAGTTATTCAGTCTAGAGCAGTGACTGATTTTCTTTGTATTTTGTTGTTTGATTAACATTCAAAACACAGACAGCCGCAGGAATATTAGGCTGCTGTCACTTTAAGAGCTAATGCACAGATCCAAAATACTGATAAACATACATATTCTTTCTCAACTGTTTAAGTTCACTTAAGACATAACTGACTATATTACAGAGGATCTATGGCCAAACATCTTGAACCTGGTACACTCCTCTTCCAATCCAAAATTTTCCCAGACAAAAGTGCTGCCTGCAACCGTTGCAAACATTCACCTGCTAACCATCTGCATATGTTTTGGACATGTCTGCAGCTGGTTACCTTTTGGTCCAATGTATTTGAGACACCTAAAAAAGCTCTCAACACTAATATTGACCCTGACCTATTTATAGCCTATTTTGGGTCTCCCCTTGGCCTGATTTGGTGGCATGAGATTGTAAAGTTATTGCTTTTACTACAAACTTGGCCAGGCGGTCTATCCTTCTTAAAGGAGTAGTTCACTTTAAAATTAAAATTACCCCAAGGTTTACTCACCCTTAAGCCATCCTTGGTGTATATGACTTTATTCTTTCTGATGAACACAATCGGAGTTATATTAATAAATATCCTGACACATCCAAACTTTATAATGGCAGTGAATGGGACCAATGAGTATGAAGCTGAAGAAATTGCATCCATCCATCATAAATATATTCCACACGGCTCCGGAGGGTTAAACAAGGCCTTCTAAAGCAAAGCGATGCGTTTGCGTTAGAAAAATAACCATATTTAAAAAGTTATAAATTAAAATATCTAGCTTCCGCCAGACCGCTATCCATATTCAACTTACGAAAAAAGAGGAACTGACGTTGTGTCAGTTACGCTTTTTTCGTAAGTTGAATACGGAAGGCGTAGGACGTATAGCTTAAGCATTTGTAACTGCGAGAGGTGTTACACTTTCTTCCTAATGTGAATATGGAAGGAATTCTGGAGGAAGCTAGAAGCCATTTTATTTTATAACTTGTTAATTATGGATGTTGTTCTTACACAAACGCATCGCTTTGCTTTAGAAGGCCTTGTTTAACCCCCCGGAGCCGTGTGGAATATGTTTATGATGGATGGATGTGGATGGATGCTCTTTCTTAAGCTTCATACTCCTTGGTCCCGTTCACTGCCTTTATAAAGCTTGGATGCATAAGGATATTTATTAATATAACTCCAATTGTGTTCATCAGAAAGAAGAAAGGCATATACACCTAGGATGGCTTGAGGGTGAGTAAAGCTAGGGGTAATTTGTATTTAAAGTGAACTGATCCTTTAAGTGGAAACATGCTTTCCCTCCAATGCATGACAGGTGGATACAGGAATTTTTTTTTTTTTACTGTTTTGGACTTGAAAAGTTAAGATGCTCACTCTCTGGTTCACTTAAATCATTTTACAAGACCTGGGACCCCTTCTTAAATTACATTAAGGGTTTTCCTTGCGCACCTGTATGGAAGAGGATTAGGGCCAAGCAATAATAAAAAAATAAAACCATCTTGAGATTAAAGTTGTTAAATTTCGAGAAAAAACTTGTTACATTTCGAGAAAAAAAGTCTAAATAAAATGTTGAGAAAAAACTAAATAAAATGTGTTAAATTTCGAGAAAAAAGTCTCATTAAATTACGAGATAAAATGTTGAGAATAAACTCGTCAAATTTCGAGAAAAAAGTCGAGATAAAATGTTGAGAATAAAGTCATAAAATTACGAGAAAAAAGTCGTTAAATTACGAGAACAAATTTGTTAAATTATGGGAAAAATGTCGTTAAATTGAGAAAAAAGTGAGATAAAATGTTGAGAATAAAGTCATTAAATTACAAGAAAAAAACTTGTTAAATTTCGAGAAAAAAGTCGAGATAAAATGTTGAGAATAAAGTCAATTAAATTACGAGAAAAAAAACTCGTTAAATTTCGAGAAAAAAGTCGAGATAAAATGTTGAGAATAAAGTCGAGAAAAAAGTCGTAAATTACGAGAATAAATTCTAAATAAAATGTTAAATTATGAGAAAAATGTTAAATTTCGAGAAAAGGTAAAATGTTGAGAATAAACTCATTAAATTACAAGAAAAAACTGTTAAATTTCGAAAAAAGTCTAAATAAAATGTTGAAATAAACTACGAGAACAAATTCGTTAAATTACGAATTTGAGAAAAAAGTTCTCATAATTTAATGACTTTTTTCTCGTAATTTAATTACTTTATTCTCAACATTTTATCTCGACTTTTTTCTTGAAATTTAACGAGTTTTTTCTCAGTATTCGCATGCTATCTGAGACATGGATTTCTGGGTGCTCTTCGGTTGTTTGCGCACAGAAAACTTCCCACATAATGCGCGAGTAACAATTGAGTTCCCTTTCGCGTCTTCTTGCGCTTAAATATTTAAATTAGCAAGGCTTAAACTTTCGTGACGATGCAGCACCGGCAGGTCAAAGTGTCTGAATAATTTTTGGTTCCAAATTTTTATCAATTTTACTGGTAGTCCACTGTATGAAGAATTTTTGGGTATAACATGTCACAGTTTACTTTATTTTGCTATCCTCAGTTACACAAATGAACTATAGTGTCCTACACCCACTAGTAAAAATATACCAAAAATATCAAAAACATCTGAATAATTTTTGGTTTGACTGTATGTTCTCACAACATTGCATTGATAGAATTCATAAAAATGTTACCGGCCAACTGCTGATTGACACTGTTTCATATACTCGCCAACACCGATTTTAGGTTAATAAAATCAGCCCTAGATACACCCATTCAAACAGACATGACTTTAGTCCAAGTGCATTATTAATGCAACTTATTTATTTGTATTTTTCATAATTATGCTCTATGATTATTCTAGGTGAAACTATTAATTAAATTAATTAAAAATTGGTTTATTTAAAAAAGAAAAATGATGATATATGGTGTTACAGGGAACAACCAGGTAAATAGTACCCAAGCTTGTTACCCAGAAGTCCCTGTGTGTCTGCCCTGTTGGCCTGGCTGTGCTGAGTGTGAGGATGGAGGCCCGTGTTGGGTGCAGGAAGACTGGCTCTTGAGAACAGGCGTCCTGGCTGTGCAGGGCCTCTTCATGGTCCTTGTGCTTATTAGCATGCTGGTAGCATATCAGTGCAGAAGTACCAAGGTAAGATTTCAGCACATGATTGATATATAGATATATATATATAGATTTCAGCACATATGATGATATATAGCATATCTTAACATGATATATCTTACAAACCCATGTGTTATGAAGCTTCATTTCAAACAAAGTCAAAGACGTCCCACATGTGCACAAACTTGATGCATGCTTGACAGCTTCTATAATTTCACCTCTGCTTCCCCTCTCCACTTCTCACCTCTTCTTCTCTCCATTTTGTGTCTCTCAGCGGATCCGATCGTCAGGGCTTTTGCTGCTGGAGATGATCCTGTGTGGCTCTCTGTTGCTTTACTTCCCAGTGAGTGTGGGATTCAAATCTTCTTTTCAGATTACTGCACTGCAGCTGAAATCATAATAGCTGGATGGCACTTAAGAGGTAGAAAATGATCAAGAAATTACACAATTTACTAGTTACTGGTTACTAGGTTAGAGTTACTGAACAATCAGCACATTAGAATGATTTCTGAAGGATCATGTGACACTGAAGACTGGCGTAATGGCTGCTAAAAATTCAGCTTTGCCAACACAGGAATAAACTGAGATTTAAAATATATTTGAGTAAAAAACAGTTCTTTTAGATTGTAATAATATTTCACAATATTACTTTTTACTGTATTTTTGATTAAATAAATGCAGCCTTGGTGAGCATAAAAAACTTCTTAACAACCCCAAACTTTACACACTAAAAATGCTGGGATAAAACAACCCAAGATGGGTTAAAAATGGACAAACCCAGCGATTGGGATGTTTTAACCCAACCATTGAGTTAAATGTTTGGCCAACATGCTGGGCAGTTTTATTTAACCCAACTATAGTTTAAAAATTATTATATGGTTGGCCTAAAATGAAGCCAAAATAGGTTGAAAATCAAAAATCAGACAGATAATTATAGGGAAACAACAATATTCAAAAGTTGAACATTTACTAATAAGCAATTTAATAAATGTTTATTGTTTAATTATTATTCATTAAACGTATTAATAAATGTTAATTTATTAAACATATTAATAAATGCTAATTTCCAACTTTGGGTTCATTTTAAGTGAGCAATACAGTACTTTTTAAACAATAGTTGAGTTAAATAAAACTACACAAGACGTGTCACTCGTATTGTTTTGAATGGGAGAAAGTGAAACGGGCAATATGGCGGAATAAGTCCCGCCTTCTAAATAAGAGCCAATCGCCGACTGGTAAAGTCATCGCGTCACTGCAGCAGCCGTTAGAAGCACTGGTTTCTATAGAAACAGTCAGACGCGCGCCTCTGAAATGAGGCACAGGAGACGTGCATTTACATCTGCGCATGCGCATTAGCTTGATCCAGCCTAAAAAATACAGTTTTTTTAGATTTGATTGGTGATTACAAATATGAAATTTAATCGTAAGATTGGCGAACAGTTTTGGAGAATTTTATGTTTCCCCATTCAAAGAGCTGCATGATGCCCAGGATGCCCGAGAGGCGTTTCAAAGATGGCCGCCGAGTGAAATGACTTGTCTTAAAGGGACTTTGGTTAATTTTAAGTGAGCAATACAGTACTTTTTAAACAATAGTTGAGTTAAATAAAACTACCCAGCAGTTTGGGCAACAACCCAATTGCTGAGTTTGTCAATTTTCAACCCAACTGGGGTTGTTTTTAACCCAGCATTTTTTAGTAGTGTAGTTCATTCAAAGGATTTTGTCATTTGGGAAAAGTTTGAAAATATACATTTTTCCTCATTAATGTGCATTGTAAAATTAGCATTTTTGCACCTTCCACCAATAATTTCATTTCGTTTTATGACTGTTCTTGTCTTTTGTTTTCAGGTCTTTATTCTATACTTCAAACCCAGCACTTTCCGGTGTATTCTACTCCGCTGGGTCCGTCTGCTTGGCTTTGCCATTGTTTATGGAACTGTGACGCTCAAGATGTACCGGTCTGTAGCACTTCAGTCCTGTCATCTGAGATTTATCAAACCCAGCCCTCCCTTCTAACTGTCTCACCTACATCTGTCAGACGAAATGTTGTGTAATAAGATGTAATTCTCAAGGAATTTAAAGATGCACTCAGTAATTTTATTTGAGTTTTTGCGGTACTGGTTTATTGTAGAATCGTAAAGATGTATAGGTATGTATTGATTGATATGTATACATTTAATTTCTCCATTGTAGAATCAATTTAGAATCAATTTAGTCCGTTACCATATGTGTCCAATAACAAGGTTGCAACGACATGTCGGCCTCCATGAGTTGACCCGCTCCTGCTACAATAAAACAGTTTTTATTAAGCTACAGATGAGTGCACATCTTTTTTTAAAAGTTTTATTGTTTTTTATGTAATTAGAGAAAATAACTGAGTCACATTTAAGACTACATTAGAAGTCTGTGATCGGTATTTAAAAAAAAGCTCAAAGGAACCTAATTAAACTCCCAAAATTAATCAGCCTATATGTGGGCACATGTTTCCAGGGTTCTGAGGGTTTTCCTGTCACGTACAGCCCAGAGAGTGCCATACATCACTACCAGGGGTGTGCTGAGGATGCTGGGAGTTATAGTGCTTACTGTCAGTTGGTTCCTGTGTGCATGGACAGTGGGCGTCCTGCAGAATCGAGACCGAAATGTGCCATTGCTGATCATTTCCACCACCTCAGAAGGACAAGGCTTCAATGTGTGTGACCTGGACCGGTGGGACTACATGATGGCTGTGGGTAAGTTATGTCATTTCTGACTGGTGGCAGTAGTTCATCGGTTTTCTTGGGTGTCTGGCAGAGAGATTAATTGAAATTGGGGCACATTAGTAGATCAGACAAATGAAAGGATGAATGGTCCTGGATAATTTAATGTTCTTTGAAGCATTTAGTTGATGATTTGAACACAGTACCATTGTCATTCGATATGATTCAGCATTAACCACTACCTACCATACTAATAAAATACCACAACAAATAATAATAATGTTACTGCTATAATGTTATAAATTAGACTAAGTAAATGAAGGACTGAACTGAAATGACACCAGGAGATAAAATGCATTTATACAATCAGTCCGGCACATTCAGAATTCCTTTGAACATTCAAAGACAGCTTACACAAAACGAACCTTGCATTTTTTATACTGCTACACTAATCTATAATACTTAACACTGTATATTTTGTTTTAATTGCATATTCCTTCTTCTATTGATCTTAAAATCTTATATACGTTGTACATAAATAGCTTTCTTCCATTTTGTCATGATGCTCTCTTTTAAGTCTGGACTTGTTATGTTATTCAAAAATACATCAAATGCAATTCACACAACTCAAATACATCTTCCATTTTCAGTTTCTAAGTTAAAGCTGCAGTCCGTAAGTTTTGCCTCTTTGTCGCCATCTCTGTTTGAAACCTGCAATTGCAGTTATTTGCAAAATTATCATCTTTACGTAGGTTGTGCCTCGGCATGGCTCCTCAGCGTGGATGAATCTAATGTTTGCTGTCAGTCACCACATCGGTGTGGATACTGTACTTCGGAATCACAGATTGTAATCTTGGAAGTATGACCAAAATAAGAATTTTTACAATAAAATGTCAAAAAGTAACATGTCTGCCAAGTTTATTCTGACCAAAAGCATTACAATAAATCGCGCTGCCAATGGTGATTAAATCTAACGATCGCTTAGTTCAGATCACGTCAAGCCGTGCAAATTATTATTATTGTTATACTTTGTTCTCAAATTGTTAATGTTAACAACATCAACATTGCGTGACTAGTGTGTATTAGCGTTACCTGTATATTTCAATTTGTGTAGCCACTCCGCAGTCCAGAGTCTTCTGCTTTTTGACTACGGGTGAATGTCCAGTTGTCGCTGACGATTGTCATTTGGACCTTTATGGATTACAATCCGCCATCAAAATGATAAGTTTAATTATTGCAGCTGCTGTGAGAAAAGGCTATAAATGATCTGCTACCAGTAGCATCCTCACATGATATAGCCTACTAGCTAGGACTCCTTCTTTATGTAAACAGACGTGATGTAATGACGCAAAAGCGAACGGCTGCATGCTCGAATTTCCCGCGGAAACCCACCAGTACCTCCCAAATTAGAAAACATTATTACAAGCTTACGGTTGTGAATTGGGCTAAGGTAAGGAGATTTTGAACACTGGCTGGTTATGTACATGCTCAAAAATTGATTTTGGATAACTTTTAACCAAAAAAAGTTACAGACTGCAGTTTTATTTTTTTGGGAAAAACTTACGTTGGTTGGCAAGTACTAAATCAAAACTATTGTGGCAACTATTGTAACATGTGACAAGAAAAACATAAAACAGGAAATTATATCACAGAAAGAACCTCTATAAACATTCACAACTGTGCCAGTCATTTTTATATATATATATATATATATATATATATATATATATATATATAAGAAAACATTAAATATTAGATATTTTGACTTTGAAAAAGTAACATTAGTTCAGACCAAATGGAGTATATATTATATTGTCGGTAACACTTTAGAATACTGATCCTTCATTAATGAATAACTACACAGGAACAAATGAATAATGCAGTATTAACACTCTAGTAACTACTATTAACTAACAATAAACTCTGATTAATGAATTAGTAAGTAATAGTGCTCAGTTGTAGGTGGTAGTTCACTATTAACTAATCAGTAACTACTTTTTTTTTAATTCTTCCCAGAGAACTACTAAGAACTACTATATACAGGTTCATAATTAACATGAATGATGCATAATGTATAATTAATTCTAAAGTAAAGGCCTTGGTAACCCACTAGTAATGACTGAAGTATTACTAAATACTTAAGAAGGAATTACTAATTATTTGGATCAGTTTTCTAAAGTGAAAAACATGATAACTCTCTAGTAACTACTGAAGTCTTTGTAAACTTTTGATGTTTTTGTACAGTAATTCCTTATGATATATTTGGTAACACTTAAGTAATTACTAGTGGGTTACCATGATCTTCACTTTAGAATACTGATCCAAATAATTAGTAGTTCCTTTAGAAGGATGTAGTAACACTTAAGTAATTACTAGTGGGTTACTATGATCGTCACTTTAGAATACTGATCCAAATAAGAAGTTGTTACTTTAGAGTTATATAGTAACTCTTGAGTTATTACTATCCAATACTTTACAAAAACCTCAAAAGTTTACAAAGACTTCAGTAGTTACTAGAGAGTTATCATGTTTTTCACTTTAGAATACTGATCCAAATAATTAGTAATTCCTTCTTAAGTATTTGGTAATACTTCAGTCATTACTAGTGGGTTACCAAGGCCTTTACTCTAGAATTAATTATACATTATTCATTATTCACATTAATTATGAATATGTATATAGTAGTTCTTAGTAGTTCTCTGGGAGGTATGAAAAAAAAAACAGTAGTTACTGATTAGTTAATAGTGAACTACCACCTTCAACTGAGCACTATTACTTACTAATTCATTCATCAGAGTTACTTGTTAGTTAATAGTAGTTACTAGAGTGTTAATAATGCATTACTCATTTGTTCCTATGTAGTTATTCATTAATGAAAGATCAGTATTCTAAAGTGTTACCATATTGTCCTTACACATTTTTTCCTCATAAAAAAGAATTTCCTTATTGCTGCTGTGTACATTTGTGTATGTGACAAATAAAACCTTTGAAGCTTAAAAAGTTTTTTTTCACTCTCAGCGGAGCTGTTGTTTCTGTGCTGGGGCAGTTTCCTGTGCAGTGCAGTGAAGGCGGTACCTTCAGCATTTCACGAACCACGTTACATGACCATCGCTATCCACAATGAGCTACTGCTCTCCTCCGTGTTTCATCTTCTCAGGTGGGGTAATAAAGTTGTTTTGCTTGAACACTTATAATGATAAGAGGTTGTTCTGTTGACTTCTTTGTTCTTGTCATTTTCAGATTTGCCAGACCATCGAATTCATCCTGACTGGATGCTCTTGCTGTTCTTCGCTCACACGCATGTCACAATTACTGTAACACTCGGCCTGCTTTTTGTACCTAAGGTACTGTCAAAAGTATCATTGTTTACTTATGCAATGTTATTTTAACCTATCCATTAATCATTTTGAATGACATCCGATTGCAATAGGTAAATATATTGGCATAAAGTTAACGGTCTAAATAACAGAAAAAAAAAAACACTTCTTGCATCCCAATTCACATTCTGTATAATGTCCTAAATATTATGCCAGATTAGAATGAAAATGTAGTATATTGAAAATAGTAAGCCATGAGCTGAGCTTGCATGATGAATTCTTTGTTGATCTTTTGAGGTGTGCATCTATGAATGCTTTCTGGCTAATATCGCCTAAACTGTTTGTAAAATTCTTTCGAAATTTAAAATAGAAAGGAACACGAAGTAGAACCTTTTATGATGGAGTAGTATGTCCTACAACCATACTCTTTTATTGCAAACTCAAAAGTTTGTACATACTTTTTAATGCATAGCATAATCATGCACAACTGGATTCTATTTATTAAATACTGTCTGAAAAACTTTGTATGGTACACATTTCTCACGTTTATGTTATGTAGCTTATCTCAAGTACAAATCAGCATTGGTGTCTGTTGCAGTTTCTTCACATGTCACGGCCAGGCCGAGAGGAAATAGCTGCAGAGGTATATGAGGAGGAGGTGGAATTGCGACGCTCATGTTCTTACCTCAACAGCAGTTTCACCTCTAACTGTTGGAGTGACCACAGCCTGGACCCTGATGACATTCGGGTAAAAAACCTTGCCCTGCTGCACCCCTACTAACACACACATGCTCACACTTCCATTTTAAAAAAGCACACACACTAACACTTTATGACAATGTCTGCTTATTAATTACATTAAAAGCGTAATTTGAACTTTTCAGTAAATTAGTCAACAAACTAATATTAACAAAGTCTAAACTCTCATATAAACAATTTTCATAAAAATTTCACTAAAGCCCAATGTATACTTTGGCAGTCCGTGCCAAAGGAGCGGATGCTGGCGCACATATATTTTTAAAATATAATTTAATTGTTTGCCTTTCATGGTCCCCATGAGCCAACATGCCCTGAGCATCTCCATTATTAAAAATCAATGTAAAAAAACGACAGCATTATTACCTATGTTAGCTTTCTCCTCCTCCTCTGCCTTTACTTGTCCTCTTTTGAAATATTACCCTAACTTGGTGACTTTTGAACATCATGTTTTGTACAGTACAAACCATCACAAAAACTATCCTACTGTTTTGCTCCCAGTGACTTTCCTCAACTGAAACCCTTTTTCTCCTCTGTACCAGGATGAGCTGAAGAAACTATATTCTCAGTTGGAAGTCCACAAGACCAAGAGGATGGCAAACAGCAATCCCCACCTTCCGAAGAAGCGCAGCTCTCGCCTCAGTATTGGACGATCCCTTATAAAACGGATCACTGAGATCCCAGAAAGTTTAAGCAGGCAATGCAGCCGTGAAGACAAGGATGTCAGTGCTGCAATAGGAACTATATCCCGATCTGGATCTTATTACAAAAGTCCATCAAACCACAAGCATTAACACAATGACTGAAACTTTAATGCAGCCCTCTCCAAAGCTGCGGAAGTCCCATAGTGCCTATGACTGTACCCCAGAAAGAGAGGTCTCCCTATTAAGCTCCTCCATCAAGAGCACAACAGCCAAGAGGGCTTCCCAGCATTCTGATGCAGGATCCATCAATACAACATTGCTGGTCTGCAAGTCTGCCAGTACCCACAATCTATCGTTAGACACTAACCTTCTACTTCCCGAGCCTACCAGGTTTCAAAAGTCACTCAGCGTTATAGAACGAAATGACCACCGCTCTGTGACTACTTGTAGAAGCATTGAAAATGTGTCACTTCCTGGCAAAGCTGCCCCAGCAGAAAAGCCCCTGCCAACTGTGGATGTCGACATAAAGAAGCAGACTTCAAGTGCCTTGCTCTCAGAGTCATTTGACAAGGCAGAGGTCTGCCCATGGGAGGTTCCAGAGGAACTCCCTGCAAACAAGAATCAAAAACATGTCACATATTCTCTTTCAAATCAAGATGAACCCAAATCACCTGGTGCCATCTCGTCACCAACGCTACTATATGTTTGTCCTTGGGAATACTTACCACCTCCTTCTCCCCCTGCAACAGAAACTGGCAATGGTATACAGTCAGATATTGATTCCACAAAACCCAAGCCTCCAATCTCCTGTAGCGCTCCAGGGTCGCCACATACAGTCTCCTGCAAGCCAAAGGATTTTCGGGTTTTCTCTTTCCACTCTGCTACCCACAGTCTCCTTGCAGCAAAGGGCATTGGGGAACTTGGAAGAAGTATGAGTAGAGAGAAAAGCCTACAAGAAAGTAATGTTAAGGAGGGAACACTACAAAAATCCCTTTCCACATCCATGAGATTGTCCCCAGGCAGTGCAACTTCAGACAAACGTACCCCGCAGACACACAGACGGGCTATGACTACCGTAGGCACAAAACCTAGCCTTGTGAAGCAAACAGCAATACGGCTGCCATCTACAGATTCTCCTGAAAAGAGCCCCAAACATATTGCCCCAGTTCACATTTGTCCATGGGAGTCAGAAGAGGTTATCTTGGAGGTCAAGAAGCAGAATGTGAACGACAGTGTCTTACAAAGACAATACAGTGACAAGCAAGTACTCTCTATGACAGTAAATAATGATGGCTTCAAAGCAACTGAGCTCCAACTAAAATCTTTATTGTCTGTTCCTAATCCAGAAGTGTGTCCATGGGATGTCCCAAAACCTTTTCATCAAACCAGCATTTCTGATGTCTGTCCTTGGGAAGTTGTGGAAGTAGAGCAATTGCAAACTAAGAGCATACATACTGATGTCTGTCCCTGGGAAACAGATTGTGACCCATCAAGGATCACCGAAGACAATTTATGTAATACCACTGTTGAAGTCCCTACGTCTGGAGACACCCAGAAGCAGGTAAATGTGAAGCCTGAAGCATGTCCTTCTTATGTAATAGACACAAATATCTCTCAGGTTAGACAGGGATCAATCCAAACTCATAGTGACACAATAAAACCTGGTGAAAGGGTAATTTATGTTAATGCTAGACAAAGTCCAGTACACCAAGAACCGGCTCAGAGAGATGCATGTTCCGTAGAAACAAGTGAAACACTGAGGCAAGAAGAAAGTGATTTTCCTGAACCACCCCCACCTGTAACTGACATAAGTCCTTGGCAATCAGAGTCAAATACAAAAGGCACTAAAAGACCCTCTTTAAAAGAGACAATGCCTAAGAAAGCAACTGTCTGTCCATGGGAAGTAGAGGATTCTGAGAAGTTAGACGAGAGGGAAGGTGCTACGAACAAGGAATCAATGAAAGTAGATCAAGAGCAAGACACTGTTAAAATAATTGTGTGTCCATGGGAAACAAGTGAGTCTGTGAAGTCCATAGAGAAAGAAGAAAGTGTCTGTGGAGATGTCTGTCCATGGGAGACAAGTGAAAATGTCAAGACCTTTCTGAAGCCGCAAAGTGTTCTTGAAAATGTTTGTCCATGGGAAACAGGAGAGATAACGAAAACCTTGCAAAAACAAGAAAGTATTCATGCAGATGTCTGTCCAAGGGAGACAAGAGAGTCAATCAATACTTTGCAGAAACAAGAAAGTGTCCATGCAGATGTTTGTCCTTGGGAGACAAAAGACCCCACAAAGGCCTTACAGAAACAAAAAAGTGCCCATGAGGATGCTTGTCCATGGGAGACAGGAGAGCCAACAAAGACCTTGCAGAAACAAGATAGTGTTCTTGCACATGTCTGTCCATGGGAGACAGGAGAGCCAACAAAGACCTTGCAGAAACAAGATAGTGTTCTTGCACATGTTTGTCCATGGGAGACAGGAGAGCCCGCAAAGACCTTGCAGAAACAAGAAAGTGTCCGTGCAGATGTTTGTCCATGGGAGACAGGAGAGGCTGCAAAGGCCTTGCAGAAACAAGATAGTGTTCTTGCAGATGTTTGTCCATGGGAGACAGGAGAGCCTGCAAAGACCTTGCAGAAACAAGAAAGTGTCCGTGCAGATGTTTGTCCATGGGAGACAGGAGAGCCCGCAAAGGCCTTACAGAAACAAGATAGTGTTCTTGCAGATGTTTGTCCATGGGAGACAGGAGAGCCCGCAAAGACCTTGCAGAAACAAGAAAGTGTCCGTGCAGATGTTTGTCCATGGGAGACAGGAGAGCCCGCAAAGGCCTTGCAGAAACAAGAGAGTGTTCTTGCAGATGTTTGTCCATGGGAGACAGGAGAGCCCGCTAAGACCTTGCAGAAACAAGAAAGTGTCCGTGCAGATGTTTGTCCTTGGGAGACAGGAGAGCCCGCAAAGGCCTTGCAGAAACAAGATAGTGTTCTTGCAGATGTTTGTCCATGGGAGACAGCTGAGCCAGTGAAAACCTTGCAAAAGCAAGAAAGTGTCTATTCAGATGTCTGTCCACAGGAGGCAAAAGCATCACCCAAACAATCTGAGCCACAAGACTGCATTCATGCTCTCCCATCAAAAAGGCAAGACAGCACTCAAGGATCTGTCTATCCCAGGGAAAATGACATGGAAATGACAGCAGAAACAACAGAAAGCAGCAAAAGTCAACCTGCCCCAGACATACACCCTTCAGACTTAGACACACGGGCCGTGGAGGAAACGAGGGTTAACCCTCCTCTGGCTCGGCGTGATGCAATGTGCCCTTGGGAAATGGAAGGGGGCAGACAAGAATCTATAACAGTGCATGATAATTCAGATGTCTTCACTTGGGAGGAGGCGATACCAGAGGAAGATGACGGTGATGCAGAAACTGCTGCAGAGGCCTTCATCTTTCCTTCAGACTTGTGACCCACAAGGGCAGTATCATTGTGCTTTATATACCTTGAAAGAATCGTTATTACAAAATGGACCACTGGACACACATTTCAGCTTTAAGCAGAAAATCCCTCCACTTCCATCAGCACATTTCACTGACTGTTATTTAAGAACGGATTTCACCTAAGAACAGCAACCTTCTCCCTCCTCAGCATAATAAATTGAAGACTGATAACAAGACAGACTGCTCTCCTGTGCACATTTCCCTTTGGCCTTATATTAACACAAACCCCCTGTTTAATTTTGTATTGTTTTGTGTGTATTTGTGTTTGTATGGCTATGTAGATTATATTGTCAGTAAAATCTGTATCACCAACATACCTTGGGTGGAACATTTAGAAAGATTAATTTCACACATTTTCACACAAAAAACAATGCACTAATATTATCAAATAAGTAAGTGAAGAAAAATTCCATGTTGCGACTGTTCATCACTATATATTTTAAACAGATCTTTAGTCTACACACTATTCGAATGGTTTAGACCAGTGTTTTCCAACCCTGTTCCTGGAGGCACACCAACACTGCACATTTTGCATGTCTCCTTTGTCTGACACACCCATTTCAGGTCTTGGAGTCTCTACTAATAAGCTGATGACTTGAATCAGGTGTGTTTGATTAGAGAGACATGCAAAATGTGCAATGTTGGTGTGCCTCCAGGAACAGGGTTGGGAAACACTGGTTTAGACAAACATGTTATGCATTTTACTTCAAATTCTCATAATTGTCAAACACTTTACATTACTTTATCAGCTACTACATATCCATATAACATAATGTAATTACAATAGTGTTGTAATTGTGTGATTTCCGGTGTTATTTCAATGACGCACTTTCTCCTCCAAAACTCCAAACTCCAAAAATGTCAGTCAACTAAATATTAGCAAACCTTAATATGCAAAGTGATATAAAGGCAAACAAGGTTTATGATTGTGGGGAAAAAAAAAAAAAAAAAAAAATCACAACTGTTGTGATTTCATAATATAGTTTATAGCACCATTAATTACAAATATTTTCACAAAACATTTAAATATTAATCACATGAGATCCATGACTTGGTATTTAACTGTATGCTATGTTAAATTATACAGTAAAATGGACAGTAATGTAAAGTGTGACCCTCCCCCAAAAAAATCTAATCTTGTTCTTGTTCAAGAACTCTTGATTTGTGTTAACATTAATTACATCTTGTTGTTTTGTAGAATACAATTTCAAGTCCCATTGTGTGAGCATGTGAAACTAAATGAGGGTTTACAAACATCTTTTTCTACATGTTTAATTCAGTCCATTTACATGCTGCTTTCTTAAAATATTTAGTGATTAGCACAGGTAATGACTAGATTGCACTTATAATTCCTACCAGAGTTAGAGTTTGTTTTTGAGTTATTCTGTCATTTTGAATGTACTTGCAATGTTAGCTTTTCAAACCAGGAACATAAAGACTGTGCTTTTGTATAAAGTAAGATTTTTGTAAGAACAAACAGTCAATTTTCAACAGTAGCCAAAGGAAGTTTCCACTAACTTCTGTCAATGTAAAAATGCAACATTTTATTTTTATATTCTTGTAACTGTCAATTGAGCATTCTGAAATAAACTTTTCAACTGCAAGGTGTCGATTTTCATTAAGTTCCATGTGTAATGAAGTAACAGCATGTTGATCGCATGTTGAGTTCAATTAACTTTGCTAAAGACAAACAAGCAAAAAAGCAACAACCCAAGGTTTTATAAATACAGAAATATTTATTTTGAATTATTAGGGATCAGTCTGTACAGAGTGGACCTGTGTTGGGTGGAGTAAGGCGCCACTTTCAGAATTACTTATACCACTGCACTGCCTTCGGCTTTGGTATCTGGTAATTCAGGTTCTCAAACTCGTCCTCGGGCTTCAGCTTTGGACCAGGAATCATGACAGTCTGTTGAAATCAGATGTCAGATATTAAGTAACATCTCTCACTTTTAAATATTCCATGTCTTGCTCCTTTACACACCCAATCCAAATATCACATTTATTAGATCATTTTTAAATTACATATAAATTGTGTTTTAAAAATCCTCTTATATCTTGAAAAAAATACATATGAAGTAAATGATCACTTATGGAAACAAATAGCAGACAATTACCTTAATAATGGGATCTTTTGGGGGAGCCCATGCTGGAACAATCTTGCCGTGAAGTCTCCAGCGCCCATAAGGGTTGACCAGATGCCTCTCCATCACTAGGTATTCCAGGACGTCCCGGGGTTCATCCTCATCCCCGAGCATCAACCGGCCAAACCGGTCATAGATTGCTAATGTCTGAGAGATGAATTGATGAAGCGATATGATAAGCCCAAACTCAGTACTACCATATAATCACACTCCTACACACAACTGTTATTCTTCTTCACTCACCTGTCTAGAATGTATGCGGAGAGTCACCTGGCCGTACAGGTTGCCCTTGCTGATCATGTCAGGACACCGTGCATGAACCACCCGCGGCGGCTCCAGTGATTCAATGAAGCGCCAGCGCAGAGTCTTATAACGGTTCCCCCGAACCATTTCCTGCAAAACATGCACACACAGGTTGGATTATCTGAAATGCTGAACAAGGACACACTGGACACTAAAATAAGGCTGCTTCTTATTATGAGAATTAACTCAAATTCATATAGAGATTTACTTACAGGGTAACACCTCTCTGTCACCAAAGAATGGAGCTTTTCTTTGTTAAATCTGGGAAAAGATGACATTTATGTAAATACATAATGATTAACATAGATGTTATAAGTGGGGAAAAATTGCAAAAGATACCACAGAAATACCACATACACTACCATTCAAAGGTTTTAAATCGGTATGATTTTTTTATGTTTTTAAAATAAGTCTCTTCTGCTCACCAAGGCTACATTTTTTTGATCCAAAATACAGCAAAAATAGCAATATTGTTAAATATTTTTTACAATTTAACAGAACTATTTTTGAATAAAAATGTAATTTATTCCTGTTATTGCAAAGCTGAATTTTCAGCATCATTACTCCAGTCTTCATTGTCACATGATCCTTCACAAATCATTCTAATATGCCGATTTGCTGCTCAGGAAACATTTATAATTATTATTGTTGAAAAAAGGATTCTTTGATAAATAGAAAATTCAAAAGAACAATTTATCTGAAATAGAAAGCTTTTGTAACATTATACACTACCATTCAAAAGCAAGGATGCATTAAATTGATTAAAAGTGACAGTAAAGACATTTATAATGCTACAAAAGCTTTGAAATGTAGTGCAAACTCTGAAGAAGTAACTATTGTTGTTTCTTACTGTGTGAGTGCTGCATGAGCGTCTATGAAGATCTGTTGAGCTAGTTCTGGAAACGCTTTAGTGGAGAAATCGGGGTCATGATCCTTTATTTTACGAAACCTGGTCAAACAGAAAACCATACCAATATTACACCAGCATAGTTCTGTTGGATTAGACTTGCAGTATGAAGTTTACAGGGAAACATTGAGGTAGAGGTGGGTCTTACGACAGCTGTGACGCTGCACTCTGACGCAGCTGTTCTGTGCGTTGTTTCAGACCTTCTTTGGACAGAGTGGAGAGGCGAGCATCTCCTTCAGGAGGAACGTACGGATCAAAGATGCCGGCTGAAAAAAAAAAAAGATCACATCTAATATGAAAATCCAACATCACTTATTTAACAATTTATCATCTGAACATCTTAAGAGCAATGCTCAAGATTTAAAAGGTTTTGAAGATGAATCTGAACAAGAAACATATCACAAAACTCAATGCACTAATACAGAACCAGTAAAAGTTTAGGACACACTTGAATGTATAGTGCTCAGCGTAAATGAGTACCCCTTTTGAAAGTAACATTTTAAACAATATGAACACAAAATGAACACAATGAACACAAAAACCATTTCCAAAATGTTGACAAGAACGTTTAATATAACATCTGTTTAACTTATAACATGAAAGTAAGGTTAATAATATAACTTAGATTACACATTTTTCAGTTTTACTCAAATTAGAGTGATGCAAAAATGAGTGCACCCCACAACAAAAACTACTACATCTAGTACTTTGTATGGCCTCCAATGATTTTTAATGACAGCACCAACTCTTCTAGGCATGGAATGAACAAGTTGGCGACATTTTGCAAAATCTATCTTCAAGAATGACCTCTTTTAGAGACTGGATGCTGGAT
Organism: Megalobrama amblycephala; assembly: GCF_018812025.1. NCBI lineage: Eukaryota > Metazoa > Chordata > Actinopteri > Cypriniformes > Xenocyprididae > Megalobrama > Megalobrama amblycephala. The sequence continues at coordinate 33,269,958 of NC_063064.1, forward strand.
GGATAGTGATGTTCAACTTGTCTCTTCAGAATTCCCCATAGGTGTTCGATTGGGTTCAAATCAGGAGCCACTGAATCAATTTCACCCTGTTCTTCTTCAGAAATCCAACAGTGGCCTTAGATGTGTGTTTAGGATCATTGTCATGTTGGAAAAGTGCATGATGACCAAGGGCACGGAGTGATGGTAGCATCTTCTCTTTCAGTATAGAGCAGTACATCTGTGAATTCATGATGCCATCAATGAAATGCAGCTCCCCGACACCAGCAGCACTCATGCAGCTCCACATAAGGACACTGCCACCACCATGTTTCACTGTAGGCACCATGCATTTTTCTTTGTATTCCTCACCTTTGCGACGCCATACAGTTTTGAAGCCATCAGTTCCAAAAACATTTATCTTGGTCTCATCACTCCAGAGTATAGAGTCCCAGTAGTCTTCATCTTTGTCAGCATGGGCCCTGGCAAACTCTAGGTGGGCTTTTTTGTGCCTGGGCTTTAGGAAAGGCTTCTTTCGTGGACGGCACCGATGCATGCCATTCCTCTGCAGTGTATGCCGTATTGTGTCACAGGAAATAGTCACCCCAGTTTGGCTCTCTACTTCTTTAGATAACTGCAGTGAACTTGCATGCCGATTTTCTTTAACCCTTCTCATCAGAAGACGCTCCTGTCGAGGTGTTTACTTCCGTGGACGACCTGGACGTCTCTGTGAGATGGTTGCAGTTCCATCTTTTTTAATGTTTGTACCACTTTTGCTACAGTATTCTGACTGACAAGTAAAGCTTTGGAGATCTTCCTGTAGCCTTCACATTTCTGGTGTAAAGAAATTATTTTCTTTCTCAGGTCTTGTGACATTTCTCTTCCATGTGGTGCCATTGCTGACAGCATGAAATGGGAAGGGGTTTTAACACCCTTTTATAGTCAGCTGTCTGCTGGACACCTGTGTAATGAATAATTAGACTCACCTGTGGTTGAATTCTTGTTAAATTTGACATTTGTCTAAAATTTAGCTTTGCTCCAGAGACTTTCAGTGGGGTGTACTCATTTTTGCATCACCCTAATTTGAGTAAAACTGAAAATTTAGTTCTCCAAGTTATATTATTAACCTTACTTTCATGTTATAAGTTAAACAGATGTTATATTAAACTTAGTCTTGTCAACATTTTGGAAATTGTTTTGTGTTCATTGAGATATTGTTTAAAATGTTACTTTTCAAAGGAGGTGTACTTATTTACGCTGAGCACTGTGCACTAACATTGAAATGTTTAGGGTTGGTCTCTTATGTCTCTTATGCTCACCAAGGCTGCATTTATTTGATCAAAAATACAGTAAAAACTAAAATTGTGAAATATTATTTCAATTTAAAATAACTTTTTTATTTGAATACATTTTAAAATGTAATTTATTCCTGTGATCAAAGCTGATTTTTTTTTGATCCTTCAGAAATCATTCTAATATGCTGATATAGTGCTTAAGAAACATTTCTTGTTATTAACAAAGTTAAAAACAGTTTAATAATTTTGTGGAAACTGATACTTTTTTGTTTGAAAGAACATAATTTATTTGAAATAGAACTCATTTGTAACATCACAATTAAAGTTTACTGCCACTTTATGACTTTTTTTGCATCATTGCTGAATAAATGTATTTATTTCAAACAAACAAACAAATAAACACAAAACAAAAATCATACTGACCCTAAACTGTAGTGTATGTTTCAGTTGACTATCTTAAAGGGATATTTCACCCCAAAATGAAAATTCTATCATTATTTTACTCACTCTCATGTCGTTCCAAACCTGTAAGACTTTCGTTCATCTTCAGAACACAAATGAAGATATTTTTGATGAAACCTGAGAGCTTGCTGTCCCTCCATTGACAACTACTCAACTGACACTTTGACACTTCATAAAAAGTTCATAAATAAATTGTAAAACTATTCCATATGAATTGAGCGGTTTAGTCCAGATATTCAGAAGAGACTCAATCGCTTTATATGATGAACAGATTAAATTTAGGCTTTTATTCACATATAAACAATGATCAGCGAACATAAACAGAAGCTCAACAAAAACTATTTGACATGTGAAAACAAACCTTTAGCAGAAACTCAAACACAGGAGAATGAACCTCAATGGTTCGCACGCATCAAGCAAACATGCTTGAGCTTCCGTTTACCTCAGCTGATCTGTGAGTTGATGAATGTTTATGTGTATTAACATTTTAAAGCATCAAAAGATTAAGTTGCATAGATTTCAAAGGAGGAACAGAAAGAGAAATCTCTCTGATTTCATCAAAAATATCTTCATTTGTGTTCCAAAGATGAACAAAGGTCTTATGGGTTTGAAACAACATGAGGGTGAGTAATTAATGACAGAATTTTCATTTTTGGGTGAACTAACCCTTTAAAACGGGTTTGATAAGGAAGGCTTATTATGGTTATGCCTGACATTGGAATGAATTGTGCCAATGTACACCTTTCTAATAAAAATATATAACTAGTGGTAGTCAATTTATTTTTACTTACTAAAGAATGAGTAGGTGTGTCTAGACATTGGACTGGAAGAGTTTGCATGTAAATGTGCAGGCAATGACAGTAGTTTGACACGCGTAACGTTACCTGTGCACGAGATGTTGATGGGTCTCTCTATGTACTGCTGTCGGACCACCACACCCGCAGCCCGGGCTTTAGCCTCCTGCTCGGGTTGTGTTTTCACATTCACCGCTGGAGGAATGAAGTAGCGCTTCTTTGAGCGGATTGGAACAAACACCGGCTGCGGCAGCCGCACGTCCAGCAACGACACGGCATACTGGAGGGATTTTGGCAATAAATGAATATAAATTAAATGAATATTTGACTTTTTACAAAAATCGTTACTTTTATTTCCTTGTTTTTTCAAAGGAAATCACTTAAACATTTGTAACATGCACTTAAGTCTCTAGCTGACACTCAATGAATATCATTTTATCATGCAGATGCATGTTCACTCAAGTTATGCGAGCAGTAATTCACATTCAAATGTTTCCTAAAGATGTCCTGTAATATTTTAATAACTCCATACCTTAATATTTTGACACGTTATCGGTTGAAAGTATTTCAACGTCCTACAAATGGATGTCGCCATGTTCTTCCAACACTGACTCCTTCGTGTAACAGAAAAATGGCGAACATATGCGGATCTATCTTCAGCGCCCTCCGGTGGAAAGGAGAGGCACTACAGTATCTGAACTCGTTCACTTCAAAGTTATTTGTCATTGCAGTATGAGGGTTTTTAAATAATTAGTTCACCCAAAAATGAAAATAATGATATTAATTACTCACCCTCATGTCATTCTACACCCGTAAGACCTTCGTTCATCTTTGGAACACAAATTGAAATATTGTTGATGAAATCCTACGGCTCAGTGAGGCCTGCATTGAGAGCAAAGCCATTAAAACTCTCGAGGTCCATAAAGGTACTAAAAACATATTTGAAACAGTTCATATGAGTTCAGTGGTTTTATCTTAATATTATAAAGCGACAAGAATACTTTTTTTCAGTTTCAAAACACTGCTTCATGAAGCTTCTAAGCTGAGCTAGTGATTCGGATCTCCTGTCAAACGGCTAAACTGCTGGAATCACGTGACTTTGGCGCTCCGATTCACTGATTCGATTCGTAAAGCTCTGAAGCAGTGTTTTGAAATCGGCCCATATAGATATTGTTGAAAAGTCTTTATTTTGGTTTTTTTTGTGCACAAAAAGTATTCTTGTTGCTTTATAATATTAAGGTTGAACCACTGAACTCACATGAACTGTTTCAAATATGTTTTTAGTACCTTTATGGATCTTGAGAGTTTGAATATAGAGGCCTCACGGAGCCATCGGATTTCATCAAAAATATCTTAATTTGTGTTCCGAAGATGAACGAAGGTCTTACGGGTGTGAAACGACATGAGGGTGAGTAATTAATGACATTATTTTCATTTTTGGGTGAACTAACCCTTTAAGAACAATTTTATATAGATGCATTTTCAAAGAACATTTTACAGCCGACAAAATATTTACTCCCTGAGCATATCTAAAAAACAACAGCATATATTCACTAAAGAAATGTATAATTTTTTTTCATGACTTTATTTCCCATGACTTAAATCTTATTTCCATTTTTTTCACGACTGCATTTGATAAGCTACCAGCTAATGTTAAAGCTGGAGTACAGATGAATCACTTCATTAAATTTTAATACTTTTATAAATGCAAGCAGTCCATTGCACAAGGTTCCTCTCTTGCATCAGATGTGATTTTCTTTATTGCCTAGTTTCTGTTTTCGGCAATAACGTAAAAGAAAATCTTATGAAATCAGACTCTGACACTATCATTGATGTTTGAAATCTGCTATTGAAATTCGGTCAGACATGCAAACTTCAGTCTGCATGTTGCACAGTGAACACAAGCTCCCATCACAAAATCTGTGCAAACACAAGTGAACCTTCATCATCATATCTGTGCTTCAGTGTCCAAAAACTGAGCATTTATAATGCTGATAAAATCAAAGTCCTCTGTCTTTCCTCCCATTGTACCTGCTGCACATGATTTGAAATCATTATTTACATTTATATTCATAAGTGATATGTTTTCGAAACACCCATTTGAACTGTGTGAATGGCATAATCTACATTTAAGGGATACATGTTCATTTGTGTATCGTTTACAAAATGCACACAAACATAAGAGCATGAAGAGTCATTCCGCACATGTATAAATCCAGTATAGCATTCCAACAATACAGCTGTGCCCATCTTTTATCTTTTTTTTTCATCTTCTTTAATGAACATCAATTATATTTCGAAACAAAAGCACATTTCAGGGAACGATTTAGTGACAGAATTTGATGATCATGAACCCCGCGTTGGACGCCACATCAGATAACAAATTCTCTGTAGGTTCAACAAGGCTACCATGCCATCGAACAATCCGGTTAACCAATTTAAGGCCTCCGAGTTTGAAACCAGATTAAATCATGATTTTTTTGTGGGCTTTTTTGATTTCAACAACCGTAAAATAAATCTTATAAAATGTATCTCTAACAGCTTTGTATTATCATGGCAGATGCTAATGACATTTCTTCCACTGTGTTGATTTCTCTCGCAGTTTCTGGAGGTATAAACCACAGGAAGTGCTGAAGAACAGGTGATAGTGACGTACAGGAGACAAGGGCAAAGACGTATGTATATATAATCACATTTCAGATTAATTGAAGGTCTCAGAACTAATGCTCGCAGTTTACAATATACACACAGTACCATGCTTATGCGTCTTCAGTCCTAACCGTTACTAACGATGGGATTCAGAGCCGTTACCATAGAGTCCGTTCGGTTACCAGTGCATCCCAACCTTTAACCTCCATTCTGCCCAGTCACGCCGCAGAGGATTCTGGGTAAATATACTGGGTAAATATATAGCCATTACTAATAAAACTGAAGGAGGAGATCGTCATTTGTACAGAACTAAAGAAAACACAAACAAACAAACAAACAAACAAACAAACAAACTTAAAATTGAGCATTTCAACATCATGCTTGTTTTTTTTCTACCGGTGAATGCGAGGAAAGAGAGATGATTGCGTTATAATATCACTGCATAAGAGGAGTGCCATACTGAGGGAACGATGTGTGTACATGCAATACCAGCTCATAAAATAACATGGAGAATCTCTTGCGTTTCAGTCACAGCTCTGCTCGAGTGCACTTGCGCCTCCCTCTGGCAGAATGGGGAACACTCAAGAGTGAACAACAGTCTTGTTTCCTAGTTTCACTTCTCTTTATTGACTCTTGGGTAATTCTTAAGATGGAGTTGCAGTTTTGAAATCATTTCTGTTTTCGCAGAAGATAGCCAGATGATGCTCATTTTGGAGTGAGTGAGCAGGTCAGGGAGGGGGTCAGAGTTCAGAGGTCAGACTGGGGGCGCTTTCCGCTGCAGCAGGTACTGGTGGATGTCATCTGCGTCCCTCTTGAGCCAGGCAGCGTTCAGGAGAATGTTCTCGCAGCACTGCTGTACCGTGCGCTCGGCTGCTGGCGCGTGATGACTTTCGAAGAAACTCTGAAAGCAGAAAAACCACCGACATTTCTGTGAACAGCAGCAACCTGCAGTGGTTATCAGTTTCTTTCACACTCATACATTTGTGTGGCAATACAAATGATCTTCATTTTTAACAGGATATCTATTGTTTCATCATTTAAAAACCAAACAAACATCTTTCTGAGACAAGTTTTGTTTGAAATGTTTGCTTGTCCTATATTTCTTGAAAAAAGATCCAACTTTTTATTATAAAATATATTGTTCTTTTCTTCAAACTTTTTGTTTGAAGAAAGTCTCTTATGCCCACCAAGGCTGCATGAAGGGGAAAAAAACAAAAAACAAAACAAAACAAAACAAAAAATATTAATAATAAAAAAAACTATTAAAAATTTAAATGTAATTTATTTCTATAATTTCAAAGCTGAATTTTCAGCAGTCACATGATCCTTCAGCAATCATTCTAATATGCTGATCTGCAGCTCAAAGATTTCTTCTTCTTATCAGTGTTGAAAACTGAACTGAAATAACTTCATGTTTTTGCAAGCAAGTTTTACTCCACCCAAGTGCAATATCTAGTCTGAAATATTTTATAGCAGAAACATAACTAGAAAATAAGCATCAACAGAATATAATATAAATGAACACAACAATAAAGAAAATAAAGACATTTAAATATATCTATCTTAGAGAAATAATTTTAAAATATATCTAAGGAAATATAAAAATATATAATATCTTTTTTTGATTTTTAGGGGAAAATATAACCAGGGCATTTGAATGACAGGTTTGGCATGATTTAGACCCTGAGACTTTTTAAACTCTTTTTGTAAATAAATACTACTTTGTTACATATTTTGTTAAATAATTGGGTGGCATTCATACATTAAGTTAAAGCATACATTTGTGTGATTATATATATACATTTTCAATCTTATTTGAATACATTATATTAACAGGTAAGTGCTCCTGTACAGGGTTTATCCATTTCTGAACAATGAATTTCCATAATCTTTCCAGTCATTTATGATAACACCGATACAAAATTTTTCTGCTGATAAAGATAGTTAGATTTTTCGATTAACAAACAGAGCAATTATTTTCAGCTGCTATATTTATTTTCAGATATAATGATTGGTTACACTTTATTTTACAGTGCCGTAGTTACATTGTAATTACTCAAATAAGTACTGAGTACTATTAATTAATTACATGTACTTACTATAAAGTTACAGTTAGGGTTAGGCTTTGGAATTAGGGTTAGTTACTTGTAATTATACATAATTTACTGTAATTACTATAGTAAATACATGTAGTAACATGTAACTATGGCACTGTAAAATAAAAAGTTACGTAATGATTACACAAATAAAAATCGAAATGTTTGTATAAAACTCAGTATCACATAAGGTAGTTTTCATAACCACTTGTCTTCATGGCAAATTTATTCAAACATAAAATTATCAGTAAATAAGCTCCTCATGTTTTTTTTAAAGCTAACTAAGGAACCATGAACACTGGAAAGCATTCCTGAGGTAAACATGACGTAAAGTGACATTGTTCACAAGTTGTCTTTCCACAGTTGAAACACAGATTAAGCAATTTCATGAGACATGATACATTCCAGTAAGTTGCACTGTATCTTTCAACATACCTTTTGAAGTTCATGCATAGTTTTCGAGATATAACTTTTTTTTGTATTAACGCGGAAGAAAAGACTCGCGCTATAACTGAGGCGCTACAGCGGTTGGTACCATTTATTGTTTAAATTTCATGATAAAATTGTCAGAATTTCAAAACTGAGACTTTGTTTTTTTTAATCAGAAGTAAGAAAGCACAAAACTCTTTGTGATTGTTGGATCTTGGCTTTAACTATGGGTGATTCATAGGGTCAAACAGAGCCTGCTTTAAAGGGATAGTTCACCCAAAAATGAAAATTCTGTCATTATTCACCCTCCAGTAATTCCAAACCTGTATGCAAATTTCTTGGGAAAGGATGATATTTGGAAGAATGTCTCACTTGACTACCATAGTAGTTATTTTTCCTACTATGGTAGTAAATTCAAACATTCTTCCAAATATCATTCCTTTGTGTTCAGCAGAACAAAGAAATTTATACAGGTTTGGAACTACTGAGGGTGAATAATGACAGAATTTTCATTTTGGGTAAACTATCCCTTTAACGTCACTATTTTTTAACCGTTAATGTATTATTGTCGCATTAACTAAATTCAACACAAGAGAGATTTTCTTCACACACTCTAAGCATTATCTAATCAATGAAATTAAATTTTATAGCAGAACATACTAAAACTAAAAATGTGTTTTATGTAAATTTCCATTCACTTTGGACAACGTTGTCAGTCAAAGGCTAAAATGGCTTTGTAAGTGACATAAGAAAGAAGCACATGATGCTCACCTTAACTTCAGCAGCCATTTTATCTATTGCAAACCCATCCACTGTCAGCTGCGGTGAAGAAACAAAAAAAATGGATCAACATATAAACATTTTAATTTACTTAATTTAATTTAATTTACTTAATTTAATTTACTCTCTGTTTTCATCTCTACTCGTGTATTGCACTTGTTTCACCTTGATGAGTCTTGATATGAGGAAGCCGCCCTGGTAACGGTTATGAAGTTCTTCCCAGTTGTCCTTAACGAATTTCCATGCAGCTTTGCGCCCCTGTTTGCTGCTTCCAGCTACGCCCCCGATTACAGACACAGTGTCCTGGGGACGAACCTCCTCCTAAAAATACCACAGCCAGAATCAGTGTCACTGTTCACACTGTCACTGGAGATGTTTAATTCCTACAGACTCAGATTAGAGCTCAGAGAATGAGTGTGTCAGATTGGATTTCTTGTGAGAATGTTAATTCAAAGATGAGAGAGATGAAAATGGTGCTTTATTGATCTCCTGGGGAAAATTGAGGCATTGGATATTTAAACATGAATCAAAGGGACAGAAATAATACTGGTCCTTTAATACATGAATTAAATGAATAAAACAATATTAAAGATATATAAAAATATATAAAATAGATTTGTAATATTTTACAAAAAAAAAATTATCTTTCTTTTTTGAGGTAAAATATGGCGGGATATCACTGACAGGTAGGGCTGGGTGGTTTGACTAATTATATATATATATGGTGATATAAAGTGTCTATTGTTTGAGATTTTGCTGTTGTGTTTATATCATGGTATGTAAATAAATCTGCATAGTAGAAGATGAAATACAGGACATGCATGAGCTGTTAAGAGCAATAAGTCATGAAAAAAGATCTCAATGTGGCGCTTGCGGACACACAACCGAACTGACTCTCAGACAGCATGCGCTCCCGAATTCAGTTCTCTTTAGTGGCTTATTGTGCTTAAATGGTCAAATACACACACAATGATGTCAAAATGGCCATCGTGTGGAGTACTCACATTTAAACACAGTCAGTTTTGTCTTAAATGAACATGAACAGTTGCACACAAAAACTGATGTGTACCAGTATATTCGTTCTTAAAGTGACAGCAGCTTAATATACCTGCTTCTGTCTTATTAATGTCAATCAAACAACAAAAGAGAGAAAATCACTCACTGCTCTTGACTGAAAAACTTTTGTATCTTTAGTAAGAATCAATTTATATTTAATTCATACAGAGAAGAATATTCAGTTTTTAATTTTACATTTGATTATTCAATTTCTGTAGTATTTCTTACTTGCCAAAAAGACCTACTGTACCTGAAAGTTTATTTAATTTGTATCTTTGTTCTATTGTATTCTTCCTCTTGTTGTATTATTTGCTTCTTTAGTTTTAATAGCTAAAATAAAATAAAATAGCTATAATCTTGACATATATCGTCATTGTGAAATATAATCTCTCGTATTGCGATATAAGATTTTGCTCATATCACCCACCCCTAATGACAGGACTTGACTAAAGACTTGACTAATGTTTCCTGCCTTTCCCTTTATCTGTTAAAAAAATGTCACACTCTTGCAAAGTGTGTTTCTGGTGCTTTAAAATTTTCCACAGTCTGACCTATTTTCTACAGTGTGTGTGTGTGTGTGTGTATTTGCGTACCGACAGGGCAAAGTTAAGCACTCTCTGGATGAGGTCAGGGGCGGGAATGGCTCCCAGCACTCTCTCGATGCGGTTCTTCTCCTCCTGCATGTCTGCCTGCTTATGAAGCTGAGCAGAGAAAATGAAAGATGCCATTTTATTTGTTTGCAGCTTTAACGCTGTAACTAATGTTCAGACACGTTTTAATTGTCACCTTGAGCATGGTGTCAAGTGTTGTGCTGTCTCCGTGCTTCAGAACTGTCAGGTACACCTAAAAAAAAACCACAACGACAACAACAACAACAACAACAAAAACATGTTTACAGGGACATGTTGATCCAGAATAAAAACAATACAGGACCATCATTTACAAAAAAAAAAAAAAAAAAAAAAAAAGGGCTGATAAATGCTGATTAAACCTTGATGCAAATGTATCTGTCTTATAAATGGTAATGCTAGAGGACTCACTGGACTCCTGAGGTCTGCAGACAGAATCTGTTTACCCTCCACATGCTCTTTGAATCTCCGCCGGGCCTCCTCCAGAGTGGCCTTATGCCCCGCTTTACCCAGCTTCCCCAGCACCAGACCTCTCAGCAGGGCGTCCAAATGCCCTGAACAAGAGACAGGGAGAGAGGCATCAAACAAAAGTGCACTTCATTTGAGTGTCTCATTACAAATGAATGACAACTAATCAAATAAATAACACTGAGCTAAAATAAAACAGCACTAAAGGGGACATATAATAAAAATATTTTTCCACGTTTAAGTGCTATAATCGGGTTCCCAGTGCATCTACCAACTCAGAAAACATGAAAAAGGACAACCTAGGCAAAGTTACATTCTTTGCAAGGATGTGAAAAATCAAGCCGTTCAGATTTCGCTCCCCTGTGACGCAGGAAAGGGATCTTATTATAATATTACCGCCCCTTAATCTGCACGTTTCGATCCACGGCGCCGTCAGTTTGTTTTCGCAAGCGACAACGATGTACCAGTTCTAACGCCATAGCAAAACATATAACAAAGGGGGTGAGGCCATGTTGGGCTGCTTTAGAGAAGAGGAAGAGTTGTCGTATTTTTACGCCGGACTGCTTCACAAACGAGGGTCAATTCAACGCTGGATTTGCTCAAAAGATTAACATGATGCCACATGCTAGTCGATGAGTTGAATCAACTCAACAGCAACTACCTAAATTTATCCACTAACCATTCAGAACCATCCAGATGCATTCTAAAAGTTGTAACTTCTTCCTGAGTCTCTCCATCAGTGTCTGACTCTAGTTTGAACAATGTAAGGCTGAACACTGTTACTGACAATCGTCATTTTGGCTACGTGAGATTCTCCAGCTTTGTTGTTGTTGAGCAACCGAAGCGCAAACTGTTAAAGCTCTGCCCTCTTCTGGAAAGGGGTTGGCAGCAGCAGCTCATTTGCATTTAAAGGGACACACACAAAAACGGTGTGTTTTGCTCACACCCAAATAGGGGAAAATTTGACATGCTATATAGGGCCCTATGAAATCCGTTTTATTTTTTCCCAAATTCCGTTTTTTCCATTTTAATTTTTCTGGAATCCGTTTTTTCAGTTTTATTTATTTTTTGACTCCATTTTAATGGTTAAATTACATTTTAGTAATCAAAAAGCATGTCTAATTAATTGAAATAATGAATCTTGTCCAATTTACCAACAATTTAATAAAAGTTTAACAATTTTTATTTATTTTTTTTTTTTTAGGGCCCTTTGATAAACGTTTAATTCTTTCCCCTCAAATTTTATTTATTTTTGTGTATTTAAATTGTATTTAAATTTTTCTGGCAATCAAATGAACACATACCATTTAATTTATCTTTTAATCACGGTGTGAGGTAAATGAAACTGCGCTTCCGCATCATTAATTTCAGAGGCACACAGGCATGCAGGATCGCTCATGTTGTAAATAGACATTTTTGAGGCGGTGCAGGATTAATATTTTTGCACAGACGCTAGTCTATATCGCGATTTAATTTAAGTGTACTGACCTGTTTTTAATTCATTCATCAAAAATTTGACAAATTCCGTGACATTCCGCGTTATATAGTAAATTCCGTTTTTATGAATGGATTCCGCGATTCTGTGATTGCAGAAATTATAGGGCCCTAGCTATAATGAATGATCTGTGGGGTATTTTGAGCTGAAATTATACAGACATATTCTGGGGACACCAGAGACTATGTTTAAGGGAAGTATGTGTGAGAAACAGTCTAGATTTTATGTTATTTGGGTGAACTATTACAGTGTAAATGTAGCCTAATAGATGTGCCGAAATTAAAAAAAAATAAAAATAAAACACTGACTGTGTTCTTAATTACTGACTGATCTATAAATATTGCTTCAAATTTCAAGTTATTATTTTATATTTATACAGTTATAAAGGCTGTCAAAAATAAAAGTTAATTTCTGCAATTAATATTTTCTTTTTAACGTATTAAAAATATTTAACACAATTTATGTTTTTTCCCTTCCTGAAGTAGTGATATGCTGATGTATCCCCACATCCTTTGGCTAGTGTTACAGTTAAGATTCTATGTATCAACAAATCATAAGATTACAGGTATGAACGTGTACGAGAGCAGGACATTGCTGATGTAAGAAGTCTGCTTTGGGCTCTGTCGGAGCTGTTTTCAGTAAGCTCTGTAGCTTTTAAATAGTTTTTCATTCAATGTAAACGTGCTAGACGAACATGTGACCATTGCATAAGTGTAAATAACTGTTATACTGATGTTTTCTCACATAAAAATACTGGTACCAAATATTAACTAGCAATTTTCTTATTGTGAAAATGAAATGTGCTAAATATACCCCTGCCTAGAAACTGATGAAAAAAATCCATTTAATATCTGACCGAGTTCTTATGCAATAAATTACTCACACATCTTATAATTCAATAATCTCCATTCAGTTTTCACACAATATTAGTTGTTTTCATGCCTTTTGCATAACATTGCACTATTTCATGCTTTTCATCTTCAGAAAGATCTTTCTTCCTCCCCACATTGCATGAGAACTGTGACTTGCTTAATAATGTGGAACAACCTCTTTAAGTAGAATTTCCTTTTACCCAAGAAAAACTATTTAAAGGTCCCGTTCTTCGTGATCCCATGTTTCAAACTTTAGTTAGTGTGTAATGTTGTTGTTAGAGTATAAATAAAATCTGTAAAATTTTAAAGCTCAAAGTTCAATGCCAAGCGAGATATTTTATTTAACAGAAGTCGCCTACATCGAACGGCCAGTTTGGACTACATCCCTCTACTTCCTTCTTTAATGACGTCACTAAACAGGTTTTTGGCTAACCTCCGCCCACAGGAATACACAAGAGTTGCGTTTGTAGAGTGTGTTTGTCGCCATGTCGTTGAAACGCTGTTATTTTCATCCCGCAGTCCAATCACCGGGTCTGATTCCGGCTCAAATTGATAGGGTAAAATTAAAGACATGTTTACAACAACACTGAGCGCGTGCATCTCCACGTTATGGTAAGAGGCGTGACCTTTCCGGGCAAGGTTCGCTAAGCTGCTGTCAAATCACAACACAGGAACCGCTGGCACAATCAGAACTCGTTACGTATTTCTGAAGGAGGGACTTCAAAGAACAAGGAAGTCATCAGCCCGTTTTTATGACAGTGGAAACAGCGGTATACAGATAAGTAAATTATGTGAAAAATACTGTGTTTTTTTACACGCGAAACATGAACACATGTTGTATTGCACACTATAAACACAATCAAAGCTTCAAAAAACCACGAAAAACGGGACCTTTAACAAACCTGTCTGAGATTGATACCAGTTATCTTAAAAGATATGGAGAAATAAAACAAACACTTTCTTTGAAAAACTAAAATCTAAATGTTTATTGTACTGAAATCCCACCGATACGTCACTTGCATAAAAATTTGGAACACAGTGTAATTTAAAAATATATCATCTTTATGTTGTTTCTACATTAATTTGGAGATTCAATGTGAAAATAAGTATTACAATATACAAATATATTACAAATTGTAATGTGAGGCACACTTAATTACAGAAAATTTGTCATTAATTAGTTAATTTTTTTAATCAATTGACTGCACTAATATTTATATATTTAAAAAATAATAAATACTTGAAGGCTACATGGCATTTTTTAAAAGTATAAATAAATTTAATTGAACTGATATTAATATTAACATTTATTTATTAATAAATGTTAAATGAATTCAACTTAAATCAATAAAATTTGTTTTTGCATTAGTATCAAAATTGTATTGTATTGAAAATGCAAAGTGCAATTTTACAGGTACTGGTATTGACCAAAGAAATTTTGGTATTATAATTTGGTTAAAAACATTTATAAGCTAAAAAAAAAAAGGCTTGTATAAATTGCCATGGCTATGACATCCTAACTAGGAGAACATTAACATATGCTTGCCCACATTTAAATATACATAAAAACTACATGCAGCATTTATTTGCAACATTTGCAACTTAGCAGGCAAGTTGTCTCTCATTGCACATGTAAAGATATCAGCCAAGATTATTAACATTTATTAAAAAAAAGTACAAAAATAGCCTTAAATCTAAGAGGATGAGAAAATGGTCATGTAAAACTAAATCATGACTGTTGTAGTATAAAAACATTTGCTAACAAATGGACTTTGGAGCAAAAGATGCAGGATATGGTCCCTATAATTGTACAGTTGACCCAAACATTTGAAATTCTGACATCATTTACTCACCCTCATGATGTTTCAAACCTGTATGACTTACTTTCTTCTGTGGAACAGAATATTTTTTGGTCCATTTAATAAAAGTAGATGGGCTCCAAATTTTTAATATTTCATTTTTTTACGTTCCATAGAAAGAAAGTTAAATCATACAGGTTTGGAACGACATGAGGGTCAGCAAATAATGACAGAGTTTTAATTTTTGTGTGAACTATCCCTTTATGAATTGTGAGTTCTGGCTCTCACCCTCTCCGGTTTTGCTGTCCCATCCCAGCTTCATGCCGATAGGAGTGAAGAGATCTCGGATGAACTCCTGGATGTCCTCGTGGAAGTCAGTGTGTGAGAGTAGAGAGGACAGAACACCCAGATTACAGCTCAGGTCACTCCACACCGTGTAGTTTGGCTCATTCACAAATGCTTCCATCACCTTCAACACCTCCACAGTACTGATCATACCTGCTCGAGCCTGAGGGCATGACAGACAGAGGAGACAGCACAACACTATTAAAAACAGAAGGTGGTCACAGACGGAGATGAGAGACAAAAATGATTAATGATATTGCTGAAATTGCTTTTCCCAAGAAACCTTTCAGCAACACTGAACACAATGATATCGACATTGAAAAAAATATCTGTAGCCTATAAAAGAGCTCAGTGAAACACCAATACTAAATCAATGAAGCACTCAAACAGACAAGCACATAATAAACTTTACAATTAGATATACTGTTAAGAAAAAAAAATTACATTTAATTGGATTTTTGATGCTGTACGAATAGTTCATTATTATAAAAATCAACAGAAATCAGCCAATGGATATTAAAAATACTTGCATGGTACAGTATCTGATAACTTTCTCTACACTTTTATTGTTCCAGCAAAAAGCCAACTTTAATATTTCTCAGCAGCCATACAGTTTTACTAAGGCTTTGTTTTGTTAGAGCTTAAGTTGCAAAACTCACACGATTTGATTCATAATTTATAATGTATTAGTCAGACCTGGAGGCTTGAAAGAACCTGACTTCCATAAGACTGTGTAACTTGACACTTCACTCAAGTCTTCTTGATCTCAAGTGGAGACCTGAGCCTCTACTCTGACTTGCAAAACAATGATTCAGGCTCATGTGTGGCGTCTCACCAGAGAGAAGAGGTCGTTTTGCAGACCCAGGCGGTCCACAGGGCAGTAGTGTGAGGTCTCGGATACCAGGCAGCAGACTCTCCAGCATGGCTGAACTGTACTGGATCCTGTAGAATCCCACGGTACCTGGATTAATCTGCACATGGAAGAAAATAAACACAGTTTAAACATACAGTTTGCATAATGCTGTAATTTAGGTTTACACTGTGTTCAAAATTATTATGCAAGTGACAAATCAGTAGGATTTCAGTATAATAAATATCCAGATTTCATCCAGTTTTTCAAAGAAAGTGTTTGTTTCATTTTTTTTTTTTTTTTTAGATAACTTATCAATCTCGGACAGGTTTGTTTGCCAGGTCTTCTTGGGTAAATGGAAACCCTACTTGTTGTTCCGCATTATTAAGCAAGTTACAGTTCTCATGCAATATGGGGAGGAAGAAATGTCTTTCTGATGAAAACAACTAATATTGTGTGAAAACTGAATGGAGAATATTGAACTATCATAAGATTTGTGAGAAATTTACAGCACAAGAGAACTTGGTCAGATAAAGGCTTATTAAAGAAAGTTGCAGTCAAAAAAAAAATTTGTATTATTGTATAAAAAGCCACTGTTGAGCAGCAAACAAGTATTTGAAGCTGTGACTTAACGTGGAACAACCTCTGCAAACTATTTACAAAACCTGTCTGAGATTGATACCATTAATCTAAAAAGATATGGAGAACTAAAGCAAACAAACACTTTTTGAAAAACTAAAATCTGAATGTTTATTGTAGTGAAATCCCACTGATACGTCACATGAATAATAATTGGGTCACAGTGCATATGTCCATTTTCCACCACTGTCATGCTCATGAGACAGGGTGTCAATCTTTAAGTCATCCTTCAGAGATCATTGGTTTTTAAATTATAAATAGCCTTTTTCATAAAATACATAAAACACAGCAATCTGACCTTGACCCAATGGTCAGGTGCAACGTTGGTGATGTTAATTGTGGTTTCAGGCTGGTCCAACAGAACCTTCATCTTAGTGCAGCTTGGGTCCTCACTGGTGCAGATACTGACGGGAACCATCCAATTGGGGCAGTCCTCATCTAGGCCACAGATAAAACAGAGTCAGAAAAAGACAGATAAACAAATTGTTAAACCATCAGCAGGTTCAGTGCATAGTTTAACTGCTATTTTTTTTTTTTTTTTGCATGCCATGTACCATTACGTGGTCCGCTAGCACAGAACTTCTTCTGAGAGATTTTCAGCACGCGGTCACTGCCATGCTGGAGAGAAAAAAAAAATCAAAACCAATTATTTCAGCTCTGATTAAATCTTGTATTGCCAAGACAACAGTTGTTATTACCAGATGCTCCCTGAGAAGCTCATAGTCCATCTCAGCAAGACTTCTCAATACCCCGAGGGTTATTTAAATTATATTTGAAAACTTTAGGGGAAAGAACATCTAGAGAAATATGAAAGAAAAACAGTCCCACTGTGCTGGATGGTGACAAAATAAAACACCCAAACCAAAACCAAACCACAAAACAAAACAAAAAACGAAAAACGAAACGAAAACAAAACAAAACAAAACGAAAACGAAAACGAAAACAAAACAAAACAAAACGAAAACAAAACGAAAACAAAACAAAACAAAAAACAAAACAAAAACAAAACAAAAACGATGAGAATGGATCTGTAAATGTTACCTGCTCTTGATCCACTACTATTATAGGGAAGCCCATTTGTTTGGTCCAGGAATTCATCACTGCGGCAATAGGCTTCCCGCTTGCTTGCTCCAAACACTCCCATAAGTCCTCTGGGATGAAGAAAGAGAGAACGTCACACCCTTTATTTCTGACTACACAACAATTAACAAAGCATAACAACAACGCTGCTGCCAGATCACACGCCCACAACACTCCCGCCAAATACTATGCTGTGTCAGAATTACAATGTAACACACTATGTAATTACTACAGCTGGATCAGATCATGGGCCACAGGGCAATGCTTAATCACTTCCTTATGGATACACTTTCCTATATACACAGAGCACAAGTGAAAATGAATGGCTAATTTATATTACTAAAATATAATTTGTAATACTGTATTAAAATGTATAAGGTTTGAAAATATCATAAAGGTACAGACAAAAATCAAGCTCAAACTAAACGTTAGAAATATCATCTTATTTTTATGCAGTGAAACTCTGACCTGGTACACAGGTCACTCCCTCAATAACACACTGTAAGCGTTCCACAGTTCAAGATCAAACTGCTAGAGAGGTCATGATTTTGAATATAGGCTAATAAGTAATTGTCAAACAAATAACTGGGATTTACAACTTAATTGAGCTGTGTTAATGTCAAATACAGTGTATGCCCATAGCAATATAAGTCATTTATTCATATTTAAAGTTGCAATGAAACAGAAGTGGACAGATCTTGTCTTCCATATTGTTACTGCATTGACTGTAATGGAATATCCAAAGAGAAAAAATGTATGATGGGGACTGTTTTTTTACCACAATCCCAGCTTCTTTGGCAGTTTTCATGATGAAAGCCCAACTATTTAGGTCTGTCAAACGATTAATCGCGATTAATCGTATACAAAATAAAAGTTTGAGTTTGCATAATATATGTGGGTGTACTGTGTGTAATTATTATTTATATATAAATACACACAAATTAATGTATATATTTAAGAGAAATGTGTTATTTATATATATATATATATATATATATATATATATATATATATATATATATATATATATATATATAAAAATATAAATAAATAGATATACTTATGTACATGTATTTCTCAAATATATACATGAATGTGTTTGTATTTATATATACATAATAATTACACACAGTACACTCACATATATTAGGCAAACTCAAACTTTTTAATCGCATACTTCAAATTTTGTATGCGATTAATCGCGATTAATCGTTTGACAGCCCTACAACTATTATTACAATTTATAAAGATATTTAAGACCAGTTTTTTCTTTAAAATTCTAGCACTAAATTTGGATTTCAAATAGTTATTAATAGGTGATTATGTAATAATCTTAACGGGCCTAAAAACTGCTATAAAGAATCCTGATTTGGGTTTAACAAGAACCTTAGGCTGTCCAGTCATCAAGATAAAAATTAGAGGTTAAAGCTTAATCTTCACAACGATTATGGCAAGTTAACTTACCAGTAGATGCATTTTTGTGCTGAAACTTCAAAAGGTAAGCATTCATTCCCTTTCTAAAATCCTAGAAAAAGAAAATTCAATCAAATATTATTCAAAACCAAAGCTCTAAAGATAACTGCAAAAAACAAACAAACAAACAAACAAACAAACAAACTGAATGAATCTAAGGGCATGTTCAGACTTGTATTTCAGTTCACTTAGTTCTTTTGGTCCGGAAAAAAGAAAATGATTAATTTAGCCCTGGTCATTTTTAACCCTTTGATGCACAACATGGGTCAAAAATGACCCGAATTTTCTATATCTTTGCAAGAAATTAATTTCATCATTCAGTATTCCAGGTATTCCTCAATTAACTTGTTTTTGATCACAAAATTCTCATTTTCTTTTTTCTTTCTTATTTTTTAATAAAAATCATTTTTGTATCACTACCCTTCTAATGCACAACATGGGTCAAAAATGACCCGTATTCATTTCCTATGTAATTTTAATAACGTTGATTTTCTTTGTGAATCTTTAAAAGAAATGTATTTTATCATTTATTTATTCAGGTATTCTTAAATATCTTGTTTTTGATTGAAAAAATCATTATGTTTATTTTTCTTTCTTACTTTAAAACAAGACAGTTTTTGTTTGTCTACATATTTTAAAATGGGTCAAAAATGACCCGTATTCATTTCCTATGGAATTTCAGTCATGACTGAGTGTTTCTTCGCTGAATCTTTGAAAGAAATGTATTTTATCATTCATTTATTTCAGGTATTACTTAAATATCTTGTTTTTGATTTTCTACAAATACTTATGTTTATTTTTTCTTTCTTACTTTATAAACAAACACAGTTTCTACACATTTTACAAATGGGTCAAAAATTACCCTTAGAAATCTTTAATATTTGCAAATTTTTGAATAGGAACATATTTACTGCAGACAACTGTTCTCTGCCACACATTTCACATCTTAACAAGCATTTTGTATATTTGATGGATGTAAGTCTTATTATATTTAATATATTAGGCTATATTTTTCATAATTTTACATTTTTGCATAAATCAATGCAATTTCATCCTTTATGTCTGTCAGCGTTCCTGAAAAGTAACAGTTTTGACATATACAACATGGGTCTAAAGTCACCGGAAGAGTTTTTTCTATATTGCATTTACAATAAATTAATTTCATCATTCATTATTCCATCTATTACTCAATAACCAAATCCTTATTTTAATTTTTCCTTTCTTTTTGAATGATTTTTTTGTGTGTGTGTGTCTTACCATTCTAAAGGCCAATGTATACCTCACTTTTATGATAGTGAGGGTCACGTACAGATTTTTGTAACTTTTTATAATTTCCGCCGGATTTTGTAACTGTGTATGTGCAACCTGCAAAAATTTAAATTGCGTTTGACTGTGCAAAATATACTTTCAGTTTTTTTTTTACAGTGATGTCATCACACCTCAGTTCTGTTGAGGACCACTAAACTCTAAAAAGAAAATCAAAAGCACTTTGATCATACATATTATATATTTTCAGTTGGAAAAACCTTGTTCAAAACTGTTACTTTTCAGGAACACCTTTTAGATGTAAAAGGTGACAGTATCATTGGTTTATGACAAAAAATAAAATTATGAATATAATATATAGCCTATTATATGAATAAATATGACTTTCATCCATCAAATTACAAAAGCAGCCATGTTGAGAGGTGAAATGTGTGGCGGATGAAAGTTGTCTGCAGTAAATATGTCCTACTTGAAAAATTTGCAAAGGTTTCTATATGGGTCATTTTTGACCCATTGTGCAAAATTGATGTAGAAATACAAAACCTGTGTTTGTTTATGAAAAAAGAAAGAAAAAATAAACCAAGATTTGTTAAAATCAAAAACAAGACATTTAAGATACCTGAAAAATGAAGAAAATACATTTCTTTCAAGAACGAAGAAACACTGTAATGAAATTCCATAGAAATGAATACGGGTCATTTTTGAATGTGTGTATATGTAGACAAACAAAAACTGTGTTTGTTTATAAAGTAAGAAAGAAAAAAAATGAACTTATTTTTGTCAATCAAAAACAAGAATTTAAGAATACCTGGAATAAATGAATGATAAAATACATTTCTTTTAAAGATTCAGCAAAGAAACACTCAACCATTATTAAAATTACATAGGAAATGAATACGGGTCATTTTTGACCCATGTTGCGCATTAGAAGGGGTTTTCATAGCTTGTGCATCAAAGGGTTAACACCAAACCTAAAGACACAAAACAAAAAACAGCTTCTATTTGGCATATGATGGTATTGTTACCAGCTGAGAACACACAAAGAGCTTATAAAATGTGTAAATCAGTCAAACAGCAGCAGGAATTCCTCCGTTACACATACAAATCATCCCTTCGGAATTATAAGGTTCTATTTGCATTCTGAGCAGTTGAGATATTGAGCTTCAAAGTTTTTGCATTCCATTTGACTTTGTAGGTAGAATCTTCTTGTTTTCTAAATAAAAAGTCCCAAAATGTACACAACATGGGAAAAAAAAAAAACTTCACATAATGTAAATAAGTTGTCAAAGAATAAGAATATGTGAATAACTTAATTTTGACAAAAATGTCAGATAGAACCTTATAATTCCAAGGGGATGAAATGAAGAAAATTAAGAACTGTAATGGACAAAATATCTCTTATGTCAAGAAGAACCAGGTATCCTTGAGCATTCTGTCCTTTTTAGGGTCGCATTTTGTGACATCACATCCTGTTTTTGTTTCATTTTAGATGTCTTTGGTCAGTGTTGCGCTCATATTTCACTCAAACCACTTATTCACATCAACCACAATAACAGCATTCGGACATTTTAATCTAACCAAACCTGCCAAGTGTGAACACACCCTAACTGTTAGAATTAATGATGGCTGGAACTATGGTTGCAACAACCAACAAAAGTCATCTGTCAGATTACAAATGCTTAAAGATCTTAAACTCCAGCACAATAGACAGATAAGTAATATGTATTTCCATACATCCTCTTGGGGGACCCACATTGACCACCAGTCTGACAGATTTACATTGCGAGTGTCTCTCTGCAGCTGGCCAAAAGCGTGACTCTCACCTCATCGCCAATGTAGTTATGCAGCATGCGAATGACAGAGGCCCCTTTGCTGTACGATATGGCATCAAATATTTCATCTACTTCTGAAGGGTGTCCGACATCAACCTATGATTCCAAAGAAACACACACACACACACACAGGCACTGAAACATGACACAGAGATCAATATTTCATCAGGCTAAATCTGGGTCTGGAATTTAAATGCTGTAAGGGATATGGCTGAGTAGACAGACCGACTGACAAACAAAGTGCAAATCAAAACTTCCTGCTGTCCACACAAACACTTAAAAGCAACAAACACCAGAGACACACACTGGGAGAACTTGGGGTTATGGGGGAGATACACCCATCTCTTGCAGACCTCAATAGGGTGGCTGTTATCTAACGCATCCAGGTCCAGAGCCCTGGTGTAGTCTGCAGATACAAACTGGGTCCAGATGTCGTACTCAGGGAAACAGTGGTCTACACAAAGATACTCGATCCAAGATGCAAAGCCTTCATTAAGCCACAAATGAGTCCACCATTCCTGCAGCAAGAGACATTTTCTCAGCACCCTGAATAACAGTTATATTCAAATACCATTGTGACCTACTAAAACAGTACGTAGCATGGTATGAACCTACAACATTGAACATTTGAACACACTCACCATGGTAACCAGGTTTCCAAACCACTGATGTGCCAGTTCATGGCCGACTACCAGGGCGACCCACTGCCGGGACGACGCACACGAGTTCTTTGGGTCAATCAGCAGAGCTGTCTCCCTGCAAGGGGAGAATCACAAAAGTTTAAAATCCACAAATAAAAAATGCATAAGAACGAACATAATGAGGCTAATGTTGTTAGGTATGCTGGGGATTAAAATGCGACCAAGAAAGATGAAATATTAATGAAGCTCTCTTGAATAGCTGCTTTCAAAAAAGCAAAAGGTTCTGTGTTTTCATGATGTTTTATGAAATCTCAGGTTTGTTTCATTTAAAACGTAAATTCACCTGTAAGTAACAAGGCCCCAGTTTTCCATGGCACCTACAGGACACAAGAGAACCAAAAGTTAAAACAACTAAACATAATAGACAAAGTCGACTATGACAGATGTTTCATGTTTAATGAAAATCATACAAACCAGCAGCAAAATCAGCAATAGCAATTAGATCAATTTTAGGCAACGGATAAGGAACATTGAAATAATCTTTGTAGAACGGAAGGGTCTTTGTGGCAACCTGGGGAAAAAAAAAAAAAAAAAAAAATGTACCAAAGTATTATTACAACCACAGCTAGCAATAAATAATATATGAAATAAATGAATAACTATTTCTCAAACTGTACAATATAATGTTGTGATGTTTAAATTCATTTGTGGCATTTAAAACTATTTTTAGTGCTTTATTTTTATTTAAACCAAGTACTATACAATTTTAATATCATCTTATCAGTTATAAATCAAAATAGACACTGTATAACATATAGATATAATAATAATGGTAATAATAATATTAATAAAATAATCATATTGTAAATATCGTTCAAAGGTTTGGGGTTGGTAATTTTTTTTTTTTGTTTTTGAAAAAAGTGTCATACTCACCAGCATTTATTTGATCAAAAATAAAAGTTAAATATATTTACAGTTAAAAGTAACTGTTTTCTATTACTTCGGTAATAATTCTAAAATGCTCTTGGTGTTCAAACATTTCATATTATCAATGTTGAAAACAGTTGTGGTGTTTAATATATATATATATATATATATATATATATATATATATATATATATATATATAAATAGAAGAAAAGAAACCATCACAGACTAAGGAAGCTGTTTGCATACCTCCAGTGCAAATTTCCCTTGCTCTGCCTTTCCGACAGGGGTGTACACACGGACTGTCACACCATCCGACGACTGACTCTCCACAAAGTCATACTCGCCGATGACAAATGCCACCAGGTAGGTGGACATGATGGGTGTAGTGGCAAACTTCACCTCCACCAGACTGTGATCCTCTGGATATGGCTTTCGATCAACAACATTCTGAACAGAAAGGGAAACACGATTAGAATAAGTGTGTTCAGTATGGGAACTAGTCTCCCAGAACCACACATTAAACTATCATCATAAAGTCAGCATGAGCAGAGAAGATGCTTTCAGTTTATAACTGTAGCATCCGTTGTCCAACTGAACTAAATGGTTTTTAATTCTATAGAAAAGCAAAACAACATTGGGGACAGTGCCGCGGTAACACAAACACAGTGTAACACCGACTACCGCAGCAAGCCTAATGTGCGGCAAGTGTCATGACTTGCGAGGGGAGGCACAATGCCTCTAGGCCTGGGTTAGATAATGCACACATCTGACAGTAATGCGAATCAAGCCATTTAGGGACGTTTGTTTCCAGAGGGAAGGATTAGAAAAGAAAAAAATGACACATACCATATTCGACAAGGCTACTCTGTCCTTTGGGACGATGAGGGTGATGTCAAAAGTGGCTTTGATAGCTGGTTCATCCCAGCAAGGAAAAGCTCGACGTGCGTCCGTGGCCTGGAGCGAGGTGAGAGACGTCGAAGAGAGATGGAGACAGCAAGAAAGGAAGAGAGGACTCAGGGTTAGATTGGGTTGCAGTCATTCAAACATGAGTAGGAATATTTGCATGGCATCAAAAACTGTAGATGCACCCCATTCTGATCTTTTCTCATTTTTTTCTAATTGCCCAGTTGGGCCAGCAGTTTTGATTTTTACTTGCCATTAAATCCTATTTAGCTACTCATGCTTATTACATTTATACTTGATGGATTTTAATGTGGGATGGACATTTAACTGAAAGTTTAGCCTCTTAACTGGAGCTTTGGTTGAAGTTAACTTAATCAGGGCTCAATGATAAGGATGTACCACGTTGGCTCAGGGCCAGTGTGAGAGAGTTGATGGAAAAGTAATTTGCCCTTTCGTCAATATTTTCAATGACCAAGTGATAAAAGAATGCTACATTTTTACTTTTAGCAATGTTTGTTTGTTAAGTTATTAAGTTTTTACGCCATGTTAGCATCATGGCTATTTACATGGCAAACAAAAAGGTCAATATCATTCATAAAATTTACATTATTATATAAAAAAAAATTCAACTTAACATAAGATAGAAAATCTAAAATACATTCAGGTGATACATTTTGAAATATTCCATGCAAGCAACGTTTCTGAATAAAAGCGTTTTCTAGCAGCATCATAAAAATTACAATTCAACAGAATATGCTTAATAGTCAAAGGAACTTTACATGAGAGACATAAAGGAGGAACTTCGCCTATTTATAAAAACCCATGGGTAAGTCTTGTGTGCCCCAGTCTACACCTAGTGAACACCTAGACTTGATCATGTCTTGATTTGAAGTTATGGAAGGTACTTCTTTTTATACTAGGGTTTATTTCATACAGCTTATTATTTTTATTTTCATCCCATTCTTTCTGCCACTTACTGGTGATACATAAATTAATTACTGGTTTAAAATCTGACTGTCAAAATCCAAGGTGGAATTTGACAGTCAGATATTTCCAGGTCAAGCGCATCTCTGGCAGCCGTGTCTGCTCTCTCACCACCAGAAAGTCCAATGTGACTTGGAACCCAGCATTTTAGCAATATATTTTTATTTTTGCTATAACTATTTAATTTTTTAATACATTTTTCTGTTAAATTCAAGAAATGGTTAAGCTGAAAACTGTAATGTATCCTGTAATATAATCTGTAATGTAACTCCATACATAAAACACTTTTGCTGGAAAATGATGGCTTGCAAAGCAAAACTTTACTGATCACTTGCCCTGCCAACATTTTCACCAGCCTAGTGATGAAAGAATGTTATATTTTTATTTGTTTTACAAACATTTTTATTAAATTTTCCATTAAATATTTTGTTAAAGGCACTATTTTTGTTTTCATTCTAAAAAAAAAAAACTAACATTTGCAACAAGCTGGAAATTACACATATGTAACGTAAAAATGTAATGCTATATAAATAATGCTTTTTGCTTTTAAACGATGACATTTGATGCAAAACATTACTGATCGGTTTGTAGTTTAACAAGACTATAATAAATCTTTTTTTTTTTTTTGCAATTTTGACAAAACCAGTTCTATGTTAGGCCACATCCACACGAAGCCAGAGCTTTCCCTATCTCTTTTTTTTCTTCGTCTCAAGAAATATCTGCGTACACACGAAACCACTGAAACTGAACTCAAAACGATATAGTATACATGCCAGATCAGTATGTGGTACTATAATTCTGCCACTTTAAAATAAAAACAGAGAATAAGACTTGGAGCATGTGCATAAACTTTGTGCGCTGTAACAAACTTTAGTAAAGCTTAGAAATGAAGCTTTATTTTAGTAAAGCTAATAGGCTCGGTAGCTTCTGCGGCACAAACACAAGCATGTAGTCCGCTATTGCTGTTGCTGTTGCTGTTACATGAAGTAGTGGTGTCTGACTAGGGTCGAGACGTGGGGTGATGACATCAATGCAAGGGTGTCGTTTTCAGATTTATCCTCTCTGGGACCCGGTTTCAAAAAAATAGCAGTTTCAGGCTCCTAAAATGCCAGGATTCGTCTGGACAAAACGTCTATACAATCCAAAATTTTTGCATTTAAAGCTAAACACATCTCCATGTGGATGGGCTCTTAGTCAGCTAGATAACACTGCCTTGCAGACAAATCAGTGAAATGTACAACAACACAATGTAGATAACATCAACGAAAACCAAATGCTTAAACTCAGCAAGGCATAAAAACAGATGCACAAGATCAATGCATGTAAATTTTTCAGTAGCAACGCATCAGAACTGAAAAGGCAAATTACTTTTCCATCAACTCTCTCACACTGGCCCCGAGCCAGCGGGACATCCTTATCATTGAGCCCTGATTAAGTTAACTTCAACCAAAGCTCAAGTTAAGAGGCTAAACTTTCAGTTAAATGTCCATCCCACATTAAAATCCATCAAGCATGAAAGAAATAAGCATGAGTAGCTAAATAATGACTATTTTATTGGATTTATAACACAAGCATCATAATAAAACCAGTAAATATATTAAAACGAAACAATAAGCATGTTATTATGGGCCAGACATGCATTATGTAACAGGGGTCTGAAAAAGGTTCTCCGCTATTCACAGTTTTACTTATGCTTGACTCCATTATCAGCTCCTATATAATAAATTGCTTGTTTTTCCTCATTTGCAAGTCGCTTCGGACAAAAGCGTATGCTGTAGGACTTTGTGAAGATCTTGTGAAGATCTTTACTGAAAGATCTTTCCTCAGTCAAGATCTCAGAGGAAAGTGAATGATTGAGCAGGCAGAATGTGAGGGGGACATGACAAATGATAGGGCTAAAGCAAACAGTGGCAGAGAAAGTGAGCGAGCAAACAAACGAACGAACCGCGTACCCTGATGTGAAGTTTACCTCAAACTGTGTGACGGCAGCGTAGCGGACTTCTCCCGAAGGAGTCGTGTATTTACTCCTATAGAAGCCTTTCATTTTGTCGTTCAGCTCTCCAACAAAGTCTATTTTCAATGATCCTGACCCTGAAAAACAAGAAGCCCGTGGTTAAAAAACAAAACAAAAGGCACATAAAACAGAAGCACAAAGCAAGAAAGGCCATTCATCTTTTAACAGGAAGCTGTTGAAGCCGCTTTCGTGCGTCAATAAACTGACTATAGCAACTCTTTACACAGAGATTGTTGACATGACAGCAGAAGGCTTCTTCCAGGCCACATTATGAGTTCTTTACCATTTTGCAGAGTGCTGGGGAAACATAGGGTCACCTTCTCATCCTCGTTCTGATAGTTAAATCCTGTAGCGTTAATTTCTAAATGGATGGGGAGAAAATGAGCACAGTTAATCCTAAAAAGAAAACAGACTATAAAGCATTTAATGCAGGTCGAACCAGCAATCAGGCAAAAGTCGAGCAAATACATCACTAAATGTGGATTACAGTTGAGTTTCGCACTCACCTTCCCCCCCTTCAGGCACAAAAGAAGCAGTAATTATGTCTATATCAGCACAGTTCATCACAATCTGGTTTGTCCCTTGTGTAACCTGTCAAGAACAATGACATACAGTTCAGTTTTAACATTTATAAGGGTCCAGTCATTTTATGATCCTCAGTTTTCAGTATTTGGTGTGTGGTTGCTTTTCTAATAACACTTCATTGCCTTTTGCAAGCTTTGTGAACCTTCCTTTGTTTCATACTGTATCAGATAACAGTCGTAAAAAAAAAAAATGAAACAATCTCACGTCACCTACATACAATCCAGCCAATCACTGCTGGAAAATTCTTCCTGGTTTAGTAAATACTAAGCCAGGGTCTTTCTGATGCAGAAAGACAAACTAACCACAAATTTTAAAACGATGTATATAAGTTTGGGGCCAGTAAGACTATTTTTAAGCAAATACTTTTATTCAGCAAGAATGCATTAAATTGATCAAGCAGCGTTTATAACGATTTCTGTTTCAAATAAATGCTGTTCTTTTGAGCTTTCTATTCATCAATGTATCCTGAAACAATGCATCACAGACCCCACAAAAATATTAAGCAGCACAAGTGTTTTCAACAATGATAATAAAAATGAGAAGAAAATGCTTCCAAATCAGGATATTAGAATAATTATTAGAATGATTTCTAAAGGATTATGGACACTGAAGAAATTCAGCTTTGCCATTACAGGAATAAAATACATTTTAAAATATATTAAAATAGAAAACACTTATTTTAAACTGTAATAATATTTCACAATATTACTGTTTTAACTGTAATTTTAATCAAATAAATGGTGAGACTTCTTTCAAAAAACATTAAAAAAAAAAGGGAAAAATCTGTGAGCGACTGTGTTGGGATCATCTACTTCAGCTGTTTTTATCTTTGCTCGTATCATAGTGCATACGATTTCCCTCTTCCTGTTTTGTTGTAGGAAATCTCCAGGAGTACAAGCAAATGCGAAGCACATGGAAAAAGAACCGCCTGAATCCTCACGGCTTTTCGGAGGCTCAAGGGCCATCTCCTGCTGCTGCTGCTACGAAATTCTGACGTGTGCATATATAATCAGATTATGAATAAAAAGACCAACATAGCCTCTTATGTTGCAATAGGCTGTTTTAAGACTGCATTTATTGCTGAAGTGAAACTTTCCCAGGACGATCAATAGCTTTCAGGCTCTCATGTCCATAAAATGGTTTTCACGGACAAAGAGACACAATACATCCCAGAGTCTGTAAATGCACTGTTTTAATTATTCCTCAACCTAACTATTATCACACTTCATTTACAGTGAACTGGATCCTACATAAAGACACGCATTGTTTTAAAGGCTTGAACCTGCCAAGGTAAAGCTTTAGAGGGCACATGTGGCTTGTTGAAGCTGGATGTGACTTGGATGCAATGAGTGCACTGGCCATGTGACAAAAGGCTGCCACTAGCATTACACTATTTTAATGGCGTTCATAAACATGAGCCATATCTCTCCAGGAACAAGTCATAATGCGTATAGCATCGTGGGGAATGTAGTTAATCTCATGCTCCAATAAGTCTTGGCATCAAGATCAACCGGAAGGCGAGTTTCACAACACAGCTGCATGAGAGTGGGGTACAACATGACTTAACATGTGAAGCTGTTGATCTATAAAAAGACTTCACAAACAATCTTACGCAAAGGGCAATTCTGGACGCCGAACCTCAATTTCATCACATCTGGCCTCCATTAACCTCTATCATCTTTTCTATCTGTTTACAGGATCAACCAGAGTAATTTACCCAGTAATAACTGCTGTGATTCTACTGATAAGATCCACTGATTCAGATTATATATATATATTCTGAATCAGTGTATATACACAGTTACATACACATACATTATAGATATAGATCAGAAAGACGTAAAAAAAAAGAGAATAATTATGATAATGCATGATCTTTATCAGTTTTAACGAACCTCATATTTTGAAGTTTTACATGTATTTTAAACGTATTTTATCCCCAGCCACAAAGTCCATACTTCACCTGAGTGTTTCCACGGGCGCTACACTACACTGTGATTATGGTAAGCTATAAAGTATCATGTAAACTGTCAGACAGGCTCAGAGTGACTCAGGAGCTTGTAGACAGGACTGATTCATCGTCTCAGCTATGTACGTGAAAAATATCACCTGGAAGGAGGTTAAATTACGACATTTATGTCTGTATTTACGTGCTTTATGACAGCAGCTCTGCAGGCTAACATGGTTAGCAGTGTGGCGCCAGTTAGCGCTTTAGCTTGCGGGGCAACAAACTAACTGCTTAATTCTCTTTATTGTGAGAACCAGACCTCAGAGGACACTAGGTTTAAGTACTTAATAACAAATAATACAATTCAAACATACTGGAACTCGTAAAAATGAAAGACGTGGTGTGTAAAGCCGCTGTCTGGTTCACTAGCAGGTAGCTCGTTAGATTAGCAGCAACAACAGTATCAGGAGTTATAAAAATGCAAAGTGAAAACCAGACTTAACATGAAGATGGCATGACATTGGGGCCCAGACCAGAGGGGGCAGAGGGGGTGCATGGCATCAGGTTCAACATTACCTCCACGACTGCCTCCAGTTTGCCCTCGAAGGTGAAGTCGACGAGGTCGGGCTTGAGGCGCAGCCCGTAGTTGACGGGGTAGACGTCAGTAGGCAACCGCACGAAGGGCCTCCGCTCGGGCATGCTGAATAATGTCGATACACTGGAGACCGAATTAAAACGGACTAGGTATTTGCTTGCTCGGAGAGTCAGAGACACGGGCTTCGCTGTTAGAGTCGGATTGCGGGGTAGGGCTAGCCGTATGACTGACAGAGACACCCGACAACTCATGAAAAACAACATACAAACCGTTGGAGATGGTCCTCGCTGTGCCCCGCCCCCTCTTCGGTTAGAGATGTCCGAATCGTTCTTTAGAGTCGGAGCTTTTCAGTGAATCGGTTGAACTGGCTCATAAAACCGGTCTGAATGATTCGTTCAGGAATCGAACTGAACGAGTCGTTCACGAATCGGACCGAGTTATCGAATCAGACTCATTATTGAACCGAAGATATTTTCGATTCGTTATCATCAGCCGAGAACCGATTCGTTGCATTTGGAACATTGGAAGCTCAAATGAGCGAAATTAAGGTGAAAGTTCGCGGACAAAAAAGGTCAGTTGTCCAACAAAATAACGTAGCAATATTTGAAGCACAATTATAACAGAAGTCACTTTCAAACCAAGCCGCTTTCTGTTGGTCAAAGTGGCGAATTTGCGTGATCAACTTGAACCCGAGGGGGAATATTTTGCCCTCGAGCGCAAATAAACCCAGCAGGTTGAGTTAAAGGGCACCTATTATGCCCTCTTTCACAAGATGTAATATAAGTCTCTGGTCTGGTCAAGTTTCAGCTTAAAATACCCCACAAATTTGCCCCTATTTGGGGGTGAGCAAAAACATGCCTTTTACTATATTAATATATTGCTGGCTAAAAAAATAAATCCAAAATTGGTTAAAAAAAATCGCTGGGTGAAAACAACCCAGTCCCTGAGTTTGTCCATATAAACCCAGCATTTTTAGATTTTAGAATGTGAAAATTCGGCAAAAACTGTGACCGCACCGAAAATCGAGGATTTGACTGATTTGGCAAAAAGCAAGATATTTTAATATTCAAAGAGCAGAAATGTTACAATTTTTTTTAAAAAATAAATTATATTACTTTAGTAATATATATTATTAAATGTTTTGTTAAAATGATGACAGCAGTTATGATAAGAAATGTTATTACAACAGGCAAAAACTTTTTCAGCCAATAGATAATTTATAGGCAATTTAAAGGAAAATTCAAATTATACTTATAAGTTCTAAATGACTTTGTTTTTATGAGCTGCAGAAATTTGACTAGGCCTACAAGAAACTGACCTGGCACACTGCAAAACATAATAAAAGCAATGTGTGCCTACACGTAATATGTAGCCTAATATGCATGTAATATGCCAAGTCATGACGCAAATTTAGCTTAATCCGTTTTGAACGTTTCTTTTAAATGAACTGTTCAAAAGAACCGATTCGCGGAAATGAATCGGACCTCTTGTCACTATTTTTACTGATGGACTGAGCAGAACAGAAATATACACATCTGGACGGGAAAAAAGATATACTCGTGCAATATGAATTTAAATCTGTAGAGAGCGCTCCATGGCCCAAGCCTTAGCGGTTTTGATTAGAATCTCATTGGATTTTACAATACATGTCATCGTTTACTTACAGTTGTTATTTTTCTGTGGAATACAAAAGAAAACTTGTTGAAAAATCATCAATCAAGGTCCACAACGCTAAAAGTATAGTCTGTATCATTAAAATAAAAATCTTAAAGCAATAAAATATTTGAATTGCAATTTTGCTATTATAGTTAAAAATGTGAAGATGCTTCTTGCTAATCATTAGGATGATATCACTGAAATAAATCTGAGAACTACTGCTTTAAAGTTATCAAATAGGAATAGCAATATTTTGTGTATATTTTAGGAATAAATATGTGTTATGACTTATGATGTAACATATTTGTATAAATTGTAACCTGGAAACGGTCAGGGGTGCGTTTCCCGAAAGCATCGTTGGTGAACCATGGTCGTAAGTCCCATTGAACTCTATTGGTAACGACGGAACTTGCGACCATAGTTCGCTTTGGGAAACGCACCCCAGATTAGGCAAGTCTTTGTTTTTACACTACATTTAAATCCAGCTGTATTCAACTGTAATAGTTTGGTCTTTCTTTTTGTTTGGTCATCTCTTTTGTATACAAAGCATTTTGTAAACCTTTATTTATTAACCATCTGTGTATGCAAGACTGCTTTATACCTTTCAGCAGGTTCTTCAGAAGTCAGATTGGCCTCATTTTGGGAAAGAGTGTTAATAAAATGTGAAACAGCGCCTCCATCCGGCCATGGAATGCAGTCAATGAATACTAACAGACATATCACATTTCTTCCAGAGAGAGGCGGTATAGTACCAATAATATGACATGACATACAGTAGTGCAATCAGCAATTGCCATTACTGAAAAGATTTAACAATTAAAAAGGATTACAAATTAGAAAGTGAGAGGAGGTAATATCTGGAGTTAACAAGTAAAATGGAAATGCACGGTCATAAACTTACAGTCACATTATTCATCTATAAACATTTCTTCTTTCACTTCTATCCCAGTGAACGAGAACAAACACAAAAGTCTGAGTCTCGCTGTATCGCTCAGGCTGCACTGCAGTGTCTATTCACAGGCGCGATCCCACTACTGATCGGCACGGGGGCTTTGACCTGCTCCGTCTCCGACCTGGGCCGGTTCACCCCTCCTTAGACGACCTGGTGGTCCCGGGCTCCCCCAGGAGCACCATATCGATACCGAACTTAGTGCGGACACCCGATCGACATAGTCCACTGCAGCCCAGAACCCCTGAGCTCAAGCGATCCTCCAGCCTCAGCCTCCCAGTAGCTTGGATTACAGGCGCGCGCCACTGCACCCGGCGAGAGCTGCGAGAATCAGCGCTGCTACTGAAACTAGTGCGCTCACAGCGACCTCTAGTGTGTGAAAACGGATGTTTAGTTCACAATTAAGTATGAAAGTAAATCAGTAGCAAAACCCGAGAGGTTGCTGATTTGAACATGAGAACTTGTCATATTAATATTTGTATTTGTAAACTGAAATTTACACTCACAGCCCTGATAGGAAAAGCTGAATGTTTCGATGTGAACACACAGACAACAATCAAAACACCCGTTACGAAGTTGTAGTTGCAGATTAATCCTTTCGATCGTGAGTTTAAAATATTCTAACTGTCCCCCCAGAGTGAGTTTTTTTAAGGCGACCGTTATTTTAGAACGTTCGCCTTTAATGTTTCCATGGCGACGCGTCTTGCGTGTCACGAGCGCTGAATGCAGCAACAATAACACTGTATGACAGATGGATCGCTATTATTTAGTTTTCCTTTTTTATTTAAAATATTCGCAAAATTGCTTACCATGTCATCAACTATCTGATATTCCGATTCTCAAATATGTGTAAGTGAGTGTGCTTTGTCGTTTTAAAACCTTTATAAATGATCTTTATCTTGATCTATAATGCGAGATGGGCGCCGCCATCTTAGTTTGCGCTGCAGTTCACAAGAGTCCTGTCAGTCGGATTACAGCAGGTTAATTCATCATTTTCTTCCGAAATATATGCAAGTAAGTGGCTGGTGAACTGGAAGAATAATAGAGTAAACTTTATAGTTACTTAGGCCCATTATGTGTGTCTGATATGAATAAATGTCGCCAAATTATATTTGTTATTGCTGCTTCCACTGATGTCGGACATCAATGTGTAAATTATAAACGCTTAATGTATTGTTTTAATGGTGCTTATGCATATTTAAATGTCTGAAACCTTAAAATAAACATTATGTGCCTGAAAACACTGCATAGCTGTGATATATGACAAGAGCTGCGCGCGTCCGTCTTGTAGCCAGAGCGCGAAAGCACAATTTGAATCTGGCAGTTATGTGACGTCGCTGAACGTTCGAAATCCCATATGTGGTACCGTACGCCCAGGGGCACTGAAATAAAAATCCCATATGTGGGACCGTACCGCTCAAAGGGTTAATAGTTACAAATGTGTAAAATGGCATTCACATAAACAAAATGACAGACACAAATGTGTGAGACATATTTACTTTTACACTTTACTTCAGTTTTGCTGTACAGCTTCAAGTCGGCGCTTACAACCTCTCAGATCTGGCAGTACAAGTTCAATTCCTGGCACTTTGACTTTTGCTACTCTTTTTGCGATATTCCTGGTGCAAAACTGACTTGAGCACTTGAAAGCAGACGTGAGAGAGCAGAACGGGGGTGGGGGGGAGAGGGCGCCATGAGAGGGCACTATTTTTATTTAATTTATTTTTTTAACAACATTTTTAAATTGATTATTAAAATCTATCTATGTAAACTCATTACATATTAAGAGAGGAGAGCAAGGTAAATAAAGGTGTGCGTTTGTGTGTTGTAAAGTCAAATGTGTGTATGTGCTTGCATCGTGGGCGTGGCGGATATGGGTGAAAAGAAATCTGATTGGATATGACGTTACAGATAGTTAATATTTAAAAAAACAGGCTCAAAATGAGTAAACACTCAATAAAACAGCTAAATTCGTCTTAAACATTTGCAAAAAGGTCTAAAACCATTGAGTAGGGATGGAAAAATTAAACCTCTTAAATATTTGAAGCTTTTCTCTAAACGATTCGGGAAAGGTTTCAAAGCATCAAAAGTGTTGCCATCTTGTGGCAGGTAAAATTTACTGCAGCCATAAACCTGAGATCGCAGCAGTTGTTTTATCACACAAATAAAAGCCTAACGCTAAATATGTAAATTTCAGTAAAATAATTCATCTCTTACAGTTTGGCAATAAATGAAATGGATCAACAAAAAGAATAATTATAATAATTACTAATAATACATAGCCTACTGAGTTGTTTGATGCAAGTAAATTGTGCTGTTATTTTATTGTGCTGTAATTTTATTGTACGCACATTTGGGGTAGTTCTGTGCCCTGAGATAAAATCCCTGTTTTCATTAAAATATCATTAGTTTTATAGTAAAAGTGTAGTAAAGTCTAAATTGGTTGGAGTCAGCCAATGAAATGGGACGTTTTTGTACGCAATGACGTTACTATATAGAGCAGATCGCTCCGTTTTGGTGGTCCATGTAGCAGCCACCAAATTAAATGACTTTACTACTCTTTTAGTGTTATATAAAAACCTGTTAAAACTAATGACATTTTAATGAACATATTGTCTCATACATATGCAAATATTTATTACCGCATACCAAGTCACACTGGATGGTGTTGTTCATTGGTCAGGCATCGACCAATAAAACGGCTCCCCACCCCCACCCCTGTTCTGCTCTCTCACGTCTGCTTTCAAGTGCTCAAGTCAGTTTTGCATCAGGAATATCGCAAAACGAGTAGCAAAAGTCAAAGCGCCAGGAATTGAACTTGTACTGCCAGATCTGAGAGGTTGTAAGCGCCGACTTGAAGCTGTACAGCAAAACTGAAGTAAAGCGTAAAGGCAATATGTCTCACACATTTGTGTCTGTCATTTTGTTTATGTGAATGCCATTTTACACATTTGTAACTATTAATCTGCAACTTCGTAACAGGGGTGTTTTGATTGTTGTCTGTGCGTGCAAATCGAAACATTCAGCTTTTCACATCAGGGCTGTGAGTGTAAATTTCAGTTTACAAATACAAGTTCTCAGCAACCGTCAGCAAATCAGCAACCTCTCGGGTTTTGCTACTGATTTACTTTCATAATTAAGCAGGGTGAACGATAGCTTGTGGGGGCTGGTCAAATGGAGGCTAAGTACATTTTCATACTGTTAGTACTAATCTCCAAACAGATAGGCTAATCAAAAATTCATTTTTTTCTACAATTTTAAGCATACTGTCAATTGACTAGAGTGCAATGGACCTACACAAACACAATTTTCACCACACCTAAAAGTTTTATTTAGACTCTTTTCATTTAAAGTTACTGTCTTTCATAATGCAGTTGCATAAGAGTTTTCATTTTTCATTTGTTCTCATTCATTTTAATATATCTGACTATTTTATTAGCTACAATGAATTAATAATAGTTAATCAATTAATTATTTTAGCTGGTTTGATTATTACAGTTTTTTTTAATTGCACAAGCATTGTCCAATAATGAAACCACATTTTTCAAAACTCTTCATACAGTCGGATATCAACATGAATTTTGGCCAAACAGTTCATCTTACCTCCAAAACTCACTCAGACCAACAAAACATTTCATATCTCAAAATAAGCTTGTTCCACCATAACACTGGCAACTATTCTCATTCAGAAAACATAAATTACATTCATAACACACAGATCTAAAACACTAACAACAGGGAGCATTACATAAATCATGAACTTTGATCTTTGAAGTTTAAAGGATTTTTCACATAAATCAGTATTTCATAATAAGATCTTTTTTATGGTACTAACTATATTACAGCATAAATAATGAATGACAAATGCAGCAATTCATTTTTTTTCTATATCTTTACATATGGAAATTTACTTGTGAAAAATGCAAAGTTGTAGTAATAATAATAAATAATAATTACAAAAACAACAACAACAAACAAACCGAGCAAACAAGCAAATAAAAAAATAATCAAAAGCAAGTATAGTATAATCAGGTATGTGCAGCATTGGAGTTCCAGCTGTGCCAGGAGTCTTTCTGTGTGGAGTTTGTACGTGTCTCCGTGTTGACGATGGTTTCCTCTGCAGAGGGTTCATCCCACAATCCAAACACATACAGGACAGGTGATTTGGAGACTGTAAGTTTGCCCGTAGGTGTTTGTGTGAATATGAATGTGTGCGAGTGTGTCGTCCTTGTGATGGACCGGCCATAGGGTATTTTCCTGCCTATGAGCCGAGATGCTGAGAGAGACTCCAGCCTCCCCACAACCCTATAGGTCTCTGTTTGTTCTACCAACAGAAAAAATATGAAATGCATAGTTTTTAAAATTCAGTTTCCTTACAGGTAAGCCATTCAACATTTTTGGTTGAGTGTTGAATGTGTGCATTCTTGGCAACATATCTAAAAGTGAATAAGTCATTACTTTATAGAATGTGCAGTAGAAAAAGAGAAGAAGAAAATAACAGAATTGCTCAGGGCAGCTACTGGTCAAATGAGTCCCCTATGCAGAACTTCAGTTGGCCCCTTATTTGAAATCTCTTTCTTGGGGTGGGTGTGTGGTGTTGATGGTGCCCTCATAGAGGGTGGGATGGTGTCCTCTTGTTGGTTAGTGCCCTACACAGACCACTTATTCTGCATATATGGAACAGTGGTAGTAGATTGTTGTAGTAAAATCATTGTAGTATGAAGCTTTTACTGAAATTAAAACATGAAATTGCTGTCATTGATCAACAACAAATCCAACATACATGGCCTTTAGTTATTATGGAAGCTTTTTTTTCACAACAGAATAAAAAAAGCATAAAAGGTAATTGGCTTTTTATCTCACAATACTATTTATTTATTTATTTTATTTTACTTTACTTTATTTTTGTGCAATTGTGAGTTTACATCTCACAATTCTGACTCTTTTCCCTCAGAATTGTGAAATATAAACTATAGGAATTGAGAAAAAAAAAGTCAGAATAGTGAGATAAAAAGACAATTACTTTTTTTTTCCAGTGATCTGCTAATTAAAAATGCTTATCAATTGTTTCAGTATTTGTTTGATATATTTTTCCAATACTTTTGAGCTGCTGTTGTTGCAGAAGTAAAGGTTTTATACTATATTTAATGATTGGAACATTAGGTTTATTTCTGACTTGCTGTGTTTAAGCATTTGAAAATAAGATCAGAAAGATCCATGATTTTGGTATGGGGTAAGATTGTGTGAAAAGAAAATTTAAGCATTTTAGAAACGTGTTAATTGACTGCATTTTGTGTGAAAACGACATGAATTGTGTTAATGGTATGGCCACAACAGACGGGTGTTCTGCTAAATGTGTTTAGAGTTTTGAAAATGTGGCTTTAGTATTGAACAATGCCTCTTAGTAACTGAAAAAACTGTAATAAAGTGTGAAACAGCGCCTCCATCCGGCCATAGAATGCAGTCAATGAATTCTAACAGACATATCACATTTCTTCCAGAGAGAGGCGGTATAGTACCAATAATATGATACAGTACAGCACATTAGTGCAAATCAGCAATTGCCATTACTGAAAAAGATTTAACATTTAAAAAAGATTACAAATTTGAAAGTGAGAGGAGGTAATATCTGGAGTTAACAAGTAAAATGAAAATGAACGGTCATAAACTTAATTTAGTCACATTATTCATCAAAA
Organism: Megalobrama amblycephala; assembly: GCF_018812025.1. Lineage (NCBI taxonomy): Eukaryota > Metazoa > Chordata > Actinopteri > Cypriniformes > Xenocyprididae > Megalobrama > Megalobrama amblycephala. The sequence goes on from NC_063064.1 coordinate 33,309,144, forward strand.
ATCATTTATTTTTTCACTTCTATCCTAATGAACAAGAACAAACACAAAAGACTGAGTCTCGCTGTATCGCTCAGGCTGCACTGCAGTGTCTATTCACAGGCGCGATCCCACTACTGATCGGCACGGGGGTTTTGACCTGCTCCGTCTCCGACCTGGGCCGGTTCACCCCTCCTTAGACGACCTGGTGGTCCCGGGCTCCCCCAGGAGCACCATATCGATACCGAACTTAATGCGGACACCCGATCGACATAGTCCACTGCAGCCCAGAACCCCTGAGCTCAAGCGATCCTCCAGCCTCAGCCTCCCAGTAGCTTGGATTACAGGCGCGCGCCACTGCACCCGGCGAGAGCTGCGAGAATCAGCGCTGCTACTGAATCTAGTGCGCTCACAGCGACCTCTAGTGTGTGAAAACACGTTTAGGTTACAATTACAGTTTTTTTCAATTGCTAACAAGCGTTTACCAATACTTAAACTACTTTTTCTAAACTCTTAACACAGCAACACACCTACATCACACAATTAGCCAAATAGTTAATTTTCTGCCCAAAACCATATTTTGTTAAATAGCTTAAATACAAACTCTACATTTTGAAATGCTAAAAAGCCCTTTTCTACATATACTAACTCTATCAAAACACAGCAAACCTGATTCAAAATTGAGTCTTTCTGTCAAAACTCTAGCACTAGTTTTCTATCCAACATGAACATATAGTCAATCAAAGAGAAATGACCATCAACAGTTGATGGCATTATGAAAACTGCATTAGGCTACTTGTCATGTTTCTGTTCTCTACCTTATATGAAATCTACTCTTTTTACTTTATAGAATGTGTAGAAAAAAAGAAGAAGAAAGTAACAGAATTGCTCAGGGCAGCCACTGGTCAAATGGGTCCCCTATGCAGAACTTCAGATGCCACCTCCATTGAAATCTCTTTCTGGCGGTGTGGTGTTGATGGTGCCCATAGAGGGTGGGATGGTGTCCTCTTGGTAGTAAGTGCCCTACGCAGATTGCATATTCTGCATATGGAACAGCGGTAGTGGAATCGTTGTAAAAGCTTTACATGAAGCTTTTACTGAAATGAAAAAACGAAAAATGAAAAATTGATAAACAACAAATCCAACATGGCCTTTGGTTATTATAGAAGCTTTTTTCCATCACAGAATACAAAAGTATAAAAGGTAATTGTGACTTTTTTTCTTGCAATTGCAAGTTTACATCTCATTATTCTGACTTTTCCCCCTCTGAATTGTAAAATATAAACTAGGGATTTAGAGGAGAAAAGTCAGAATTGTGAGATAAGAAGTCACAATTACCTTGTTTTATTTTCTGTTCATGGAAGAAATAAACTTTCTTATGGTTCCACGTGTAAAGGGGAAAACATAAAGATCCAGCACAATCCAGCACACATTTTTCCTCCTCTCCCATACCTCTTCTCTTGTCCTTATGACAATTTTGGTATGGGGTAAGCTTGTGTGAAAAGAAAATCCAAGCATTTTAGAAACATCATACTTCACACCTTTTGATAACACATAGATACTAATAGTTTTTTAATTGCTTTGGTGCAATTTAAATTTTCAAAACTCTTAGTATTAATATCACAACAGATCATCAAAAGTGCACCATTTTCAAACATTTCAGCGTATTTTCAATTGTCTTAGTACAATACACAAAATCAGAAAGTATCCTTTTCACTACACAAAATAAGTGTTTCATCTATATAAATGTTTCATTCACAGTAACTGCCTTTCATAATGCTATTACTATCCAACTTTTGATTTGCATCTCTTCTCGTTTAGTTTAATACAAAAACTATAGATATTGATTCTATAGGCATAGTTTCTATAGAACTTGTTTGCATTTTCCGATATGGATAACCAAATGTAATGATTTCTTTTTACATTATAAGCATCTTAGATGATGACCACAGTTGTCAAAGTGAGTGTGTGGGGTCATGATAAACCCTGCGTTGTGAACCAAATGTCCCCACTAGGTCTAAAATTACTGGTATTACCATCCTTTTGGTTCATTTGGTTCAACACAGGGTTTACCATGACTTTTTTTTTTTGGTCCCCATAAGGAAATCATCTTATAAATCATACAAAATTATATTTTTATAAAATGTAAAAATGCAGAAAGTTTTCTGTGATGGATAGGTTTAGAGTTAGGTGATATAATAGTTTATACAGTTTAAAAATCATTATGTCTGTTGAAAGTCCCCATAAAACATGGAATCCACATGTGTGTGAGTGAGAGAGGGGGGTGCGGGTGTTGAAATTTGTGAACAGAGCAGGAGATAGTGACTGTATAAATGACTGTAAGGACTGACTTTATAACATTAGACAAGTTAGATGCATTATGGTATAGAGAGACTGCCACTACTGTAACTCACCCTTCATCTGTAAAGATCAACTACAGTATAAATTCAGTCATATGGTACAGTGAGAACATTTACTGTATTTCCAGCACACTCTGTTCTACACAAAACCTCATGACTGGGTCATAATTCATCACACCTTTTGATAACACACTGAATAGATATTATTACAAACATTATGGATTTTATGTCAACTATAATTTAGGTAATGTAAGTGTATTTTATAATGTGGCATCTGTATCCTGTAATTATTTCAGCAACAAGTATGATTTGAAACATGTATCTTGCATTGTTTGCTATTGAATGAACTGAATGTTAAAAAAAAACTGAAAGAAGAACATACTGTTGTGTTTCTGTGATTAAACCAAATGTTCTCTTTATCACAACGATCTTGTGTTATGAAACAATGAAAATATGTACAACTAGAATGAAAGCATGAGATCATGGTTTTGAAAGAATGACTAGCTGTGTTAGAAAAACACAAATTGTTGAAAAAATTGTTGAAAAACTGAATTTTTGATAAGCCTAACTGTTTGGAGATTAGTACTAACAGTATTGAAAATGTACCACTTGTGAAAATATTAGCCTGCACAAGCTATCGCTCACACTGCCTCATTGTAAACTAAACATCTGTTTTCATACACTAGAGGTCGCTGTAAGCGCACTAGATTCAGTAGCAGCGCTGATTCTCGCAGCTCTCGCCGGGTGCAGTGGCGCGCGCCTGTAATCCAAGCTGCTGGGAGGCTGAGGCTGGAGGATCGCTTGAGCTCAGGGGTTCTGGGCTGCAGTGGACTATGTCGATCGGGTGTCCGCACTAAGTTCGGTATCGATATGGTGCTCCTGGGGGAGCTCGGGACCACCAGGTCGTCTAAGGAGGGGTGAACCGGCCCAGGTCGGAGACGGAGCAGGTCAAACCCCCCATGCCGATCAGTAGTGGGATCGCGCCTGTGAATAGACATTGCAGTGCAGCCTGAGCGATACAGAGAGACTCAGTCTTTTGCGTTTGTCTAACGTCATATTCTTTAATTACTTAATTATCGAAGGGGTAAGATTTTAGCATTGTAATGAAATCAACCTGTTGTGTCTGGGTGTGTGTGTGTGTGTGTGTGTGTTCACTACTCTGCTCCTAATGTGTGTACTAAATTGGATTAAATGCAGAGAAAAAATTCCGAGAATGGGTTATCATACTTGGCCTTCACATGTCACTTTCAGTTCCACTTCCACTTCACTTATAACAGTCCAGTTGTGTAGTTATTGTCAAATATTTATTTTGTCTTAAAATGTTTGTAAATTTGTAAACCTTATAAAAAATAAATATGGAAATATATATTTCAGCGATTCTGTTTATACACACATGTAAATCTTGTCTATCATTTAAACATGCATATATTATTATTAATATGAATTAATATTTAATAAATAAAGTGCATTAATAAAGTTAAAAAGCCTATAATATGTTACTATAACCTCTCAAGTATACTACATTTCATCTAACAATCTCAAGGTGGTGTTCTAGTATTGATTTATACACTCCATTGAGTGAATTAAAGTTTCTAAATATAGGAACAAAGACTAAAATAATGCGATTGAATTTTATTAAAGGTCATAATGGCTCTTCCAATCAGTATATCAATAAAAGGCCTCTTAAAATAAAATGAGAGTTCTTAAACATAGTCAAAATGTACATTTTGCAGATGCCCAAACTTCCTGTTTTAACAAGAAATACGTGCATTAAGACAGGAAAGAAAACTGCTTCTCAACTGATCTTTAATGGTGAATTGTAAGACTGTCAGTACAGAATGTTTCATTGCACTACAACCTTGTTACATTCTTTGTTTACATTTGATGTTGTTCAAATGACTTGTTTACATTTGACCACTTTTTCGACTGGGGTTGTACACACAAACACATCACCTGAAAGGGAGATAAAAGAGATATTAAAAAATAACATACAATCTGAAGCTGACCAAAACCACACCCACAATCACAAAATATAAAGAGAGATTTTAATTACCCGGTCCTTGGGTCCTATAAGAGGGGGAAAAGATGAGTGCATTAGTGAAGTCACTTCAGAAAGAACAACACACATTTTCCCACCCTTGTGATGTTCAGGTCTTTGGAATAAAAAGATGAACTTACTTGATGCCCTGATTTTCCAGGAGGCACCTGTAAGTGGCGATCTCCTGCTCCAGACGGCTCTTGATGTCCAGCAGTGCATCATAGTCTCTGCCCTGCTGCTCAATGCTATAGCGCACCTGACAAAGCTCTGCCTCCAATGTGTCGATGTGTTTCTGGAAGCCTGCTAGTATAGTGCTGTACCTAGCCTCTGTTTCTGCTAGTGAACACTCCAGTGCTCCTTTCTGTGTGCGTGATGAGAAGAGGCAGAAAGAATAAAGGATTACTAGACAATTTATAGTTATTTCTAGTCACCAAAGTCTCTTTAAGGCAAGTCAGTTAACTCAGGGGCCATATTCATAACCGACCGAAATATATGTAAAATTGCATAAAAGTCTGTTAGTGTGTGATCCTCAGTGGTTTAGTGTGATACTCAGTTTTTCTCTTTAACCATTTACAGTGTAGGCAAGTTTATGATGCTTAGTGTTTTAAAATATGTTGAGCCTTATAAAATGGTTAGTTCATGTCCTTGATTCTGATTGATCAATAGCTGTGTTTTATTCACGATTAAACACAGCTATGACCGCTTCACTCAACAGTTCTGTGCATCACTACACAACACCCTTAGCAATGTAAACTGTTTGTTCTCAATTGATATTAGAGTTCATTGAAGCTTACTGTATTATGTAGAAGAGTATTATGAGAAAGAGATCGAGTGAGCGAGTTTATTACCTGCATTCAGATTTATCATTTTCCTTCAGGTCAGTCCTATGTTCATAATAATAAATCTGTTTAAATGTCTGATGTATTATCTTGTCCTTTAACAGTTAAGGGGTTTTCCCATGACTGACAGCACTAGTCAAAGCATTTTTTAGTTGCATCTTGTTCTGTGTTCACAACAATTCAATATTTTCAATATAAAAGTCTTCGCTACTGACTGACACACTCATAAAGACAGTCTTTGCCGCCATCTAATGGCGTAATAATGTAACTTCTGTTGCTGTTCACAGTCAGGGACTATTTTATCCAGGCAGAAGGAAGGCTTTTAGTGAAAGTTTACTTCATGAAAGTTGCATTGATGCATATTTTTGTATTGTGTGGTAACTGTTTTATAAAAGCAATAACCCGAGACTTGTTCAAGATACAGCACAGCCTCTTGTACCTTATTGCTTACTTAAAGCTCAAATCACACAAAACAATTATATTTTTTTCAGGTTAGTTCAGCTAATGCACATTCAAATTAACAGATGATTTTCTCACCATGCTGATCTGAGACTGTAGTTCGATCTCCAGACAATTCAAGGTACGCTGCAAATCTGAGATCTGTGACCTAGAAGTTTCTAGGCACTCTGTGCGGCAGGCCACATCTTTGCACAGTTGTGCCGTCTTAAAGAGAGAAAGAAAGACACACAACATATGAACTATGTATAATTTGTTATGCACTCTACTGTCATACCCTACTGTTTACTGTTTTAATATCAAATGTCTGCTACTATATGTGATGGCAAATTGGGATTCACCTCTAGAGGAGTCAAAGAGACAGAGGCTGAAGTCTCACCTTCTCGTTGAACCAGCACTCCTGTTCTCTGCGGTGTTTGTCTATGATGGTCTCATAATGACAACGGATCTCATCCAAAACCTTATTCAGGTCTTGCTGAGGAGCAGCATCCACTTCCACACACACTTTTGTGTTTGTCAACTGACACATTAGCGCTTCCACATCCTGTAACCACACATGGCTCATGCATCAGGTCTTGACTAACTCATTTACACATGGCTTCTGAATTTTCATTTAATGAAAGAATTTCCATTGCAATCCTTTCTAAGCATGCTTCACTTTGCACATAGCACAAACTTTCAAGATTCATAGTTTAATCTGCTACAAGCAAACTAACCTCCCGGTGGTTCTTCTTCAAACATGCTAGATCTTGCTGCAGAGTCTCGATCTGCATCTCCAGGTCGGCCTTTGTCAGGGTCATCTGGTCCAGCAAGCGACGCAGGTTGGCGATGTCAGCCTCCACAGACTGCCGCACTGCTAGCTCATGCTCATATCTGATTGGTGGAGAGGCAGGATGGGGCATAAACTCACCAATCATGTTTTAAACATGACCAAAATGAACTTTTAAGATGCTAAAGCTTCCAAACTATGGTTACAGAGGAATATAATTTAAGAGAACTCACTTTATTCTGAAGTCATCAGCAGCCAGTTTAGCATTGTCGATCTGCAGTAGGATGTTGGCGTTGTCGATGGTAGCATTTCTAATCTATCAATAGACGTATATCATACATTAATATGTTACAAGTTTTCCACCATTTCATCCCTTATAAAAGTACACAAGTGTACCTTTTCCTTCAGGCAGTTGATGGTGTTCCAGTAGGCGCTGTAGTCCCTCTGGCAGATCGGCCCCTTCTTCTCATAGAACTCACGGATCTGCCTCTCCAGAATGGCATTGGCAGCCTCCAGGGAGCGCACCTTCTCAAGGTAGGACGCCAGACGGTCGTTCAGGCACTGCATGGTGGCCTTCTCATTCAGCTGGATGTAATCACCGTTCCCAGCGGTGATTCCGATTACTCCACTGTTCAGTCCGCCATAACGTCCATATCCTCCACCAATTTTGCAATGCAGATCTGGGTAGCAATTGATAACAGGGCGGCGATAACAGGGGGAAGAGATCCGAGTTCTTCCTCCAAAACCACAGCCATACACACTGTATGCTTTGGGTGCACAAGTTATTGTTCTACAGCTAATTGGAGTAACTACGGATTTACAGGTCACGGTCTTGGGACCATAACAGGATGACGTACGGAGAGAGCAAGACATGGTGGATGGATGCAGAGATGAGATGAACCCAGAGAGGACACTGAAGGAAACCGTTAGAGCTGTCCTGACGAGGATGGAACATTTGAGCCCGGCTCTGATCTCTTATAGAGACGGAGATGCAGGGCGGCTCCTGTACTTTGTCCATGGGAGAAGGAGGTAGGGTGTGTGGAAGTGATTTGTGCCAGTTCAACGCCCTTTGTCAGTTATGCAAGGATAATGAATATATGACACAAATCTTGATCTATGAAATTCTTCCACACCTGATGTGGTTTTGTGGGAAATGAATGCCATTTTTGGTTATTTGCTGTCCATTTAAAATGATTTCTCTCCTTTATTTATTCTGTAACACTTTACAATAAGGTTCATTAGTTAAACATTAGTTAATGTATTAACTAACATGAACATAACATTTGTTACTGTATTTACTAATCTTCATTAACATTAGTTAATGAAAGTACAGTTGTTCATTGTTCATGTTAGTTCACAGTGCAGTAACTATGTTAACAAGATTTTAATAATGTATTAGTAAATGTAAATAATAAATGCAGTATAAGTGCAGTTCATTATTAGTTCATGTTAATTAATGTAGTTAACTAATGTTAACTAATGAACCTTATTGTAAAGTGTTACCATTTATTGTATCTTTTTCTCCCAGTGTTTGATTGAGTTAATACTGAGTAGGGCAAATGGCCTGTCCCAGTAAAACTATTGGGTTACTGTACTCTTAAAAAGTTGAATGGAAAGGTTAAAAGATCTGCTGTTCACTGTCGCTTAGCAAAATGTTGGCCTGTTCATATAGATTTATGAAACAGAAGCAACTCTGCCCTTATGAAAAAGAAGTATACTTCAAGTTCATTTTATGAAGTATACTTAAGTAATGTTTAAGTATATTTTTAAGTATACATTATGTAGCAAGTATACTAATGTCAATTTACTAGTAGTAAACTTTGTAAGTGTACTATTTTAATACCACTTGGGACTAAATTGGCCCACTTTTAGTATATAAAAGTATACGTTTGAGTGTACTATAAGTGTAACAGTAGGAAACTTTAAGTGCACTACTAGTTCATTATTACTTTTCTCATTTGCACTGCAAGTGAACTTATGAGTATACTAGTAGTGTACTGTTTTAATACTAGTAGTACATTTTTAGTATATATTTTTTCATAAGTTTATAAGACTTTATAAGGCTACTCAATCAAAAGAGTAAACACAACTACAATCTAATTATTCTTAGAATAGCCTACTTGATTATACTTTTAAGTATATCTCGATCAAAAGATTAAGTATAAGTATAGGCCAAATGGAATCACTTCCTACAACACTAGATGTACTCGTTACATCAGAAGAATGGCATCTACACTAATATTAGTTTCTCTGTTTATCCCAAGGTTTACCATAGTCAGCCGAATCCGGGCCCTATCCAGGTGAGATCGAGGACCTGCGCCTACACAATGGCAACGCAGCCATTTGGAGTTTGGGTTCCTTTCCGCCGTTGCTTTTGGCTTGCTTAGTTGGGGACACTTGACATTTGATTTTCGACAATGTTTTGCCTTGTATGTGAACTAAACTGACCATAACTATGGAGGACTAGTATAAGAGCACTCACTGACCACAGTTCCAATTTCTCAGTACTGAGCAAAATGAATGAATAAATAAATAAATAAATATTTAATTTTGTTTAATACTATTTTGAAAATTCTTCAATAAAGAATTAGCATACAAATAATTATTAAGTATAGTTAAATGTAAGTTATATAAATATAACAATATGGATAAAATATTTCATTAATTTTGATAGATGTGGTCATTGCATTTAGTATCAAGTGATAAAGAAATGTACAGTATGATGGAGAGATGCTTGTGTTTTCTAGCACATTTGGTTTTATTTTCTGTAACATGGTCTGTTTTTTCTACTGTCTCAAATAGACTTGTGCCGATATTCGGTAATGCGATAAATCGCGATAATGAATATACGATATTGTAATCGTGGGCACTTCAGAATACCGTAAATAATAATTTATTACCAATTATTAATTTTTTATAATGCAATTAAGAATACTTTACCCATCACTCGTATAAAATGTACAACACCGCTGTATTCTGCGTCAAAAGGACATGCGCTCAGATGTAAACAAGCCCATCGTGCATGAGAAGCACATGGCGGAAGAGTGAAGGAGACGCACTAAATGAAAGTGCACGTTCACTCTGACAGCAGAGGGCGCTGATGGAACAGCAGCATGCAGCGGTTACCACGGAAACCGTGCAAACAAAGTAACTGCGCTGGTTACGTTTTTAAAATGCTTCAAACAGCCATTAATTTTTTTGTAATCTCAGTGTTGTTCATCACAGCACCAAATACTGAATACTTAAAAAAGACTTAAAAGATATTTATTTTCAAACCTAAACATTTTTATATTTTAATCTGGACTACAACATGCCCTAATGATTAGAAATGTTCTGATTATTTGTTATTGTTTAGTAAAACCTAAAGTCATACGCAGTGGCGTAGCAAGTCAGCACCGGGCCCATATGCAAATTTCTTTTACGGCCCCCCTCTTTTACAGTCTATGGCCCACCTTGTTTTTTTTGGGGGGGGGGGGGGGGGATTTCAGAATGACCATAGCATCATTTCAGCATCAAGATTATTCCAGTTATGAATTAATTATTCTGTCTTTTTTAATGCACGTTTTATTCCTAATAAATTTACTATAAGTTTCTTCTCTAAATATTTTTCCATCACGTTTTATGTGCATTTTATTTCGTTGAATAAAGAGTATCCACCCCAACGAGTGTACGCGTTACATTTATTCACATCTTATGCAGTATCTTAAGATGTGCAGACGTAGATGTTTTTTCAGAAAACTAAAATGACTCATTTAAAATTCTGTACTACTTACATTACTGCATGCACAAGTTTTCAGAAAGCGAATACTGGTCAAATACAATAGATCATCGCTAAGACATTGCATTGACCATTTTATGGTCCGTTTATTAAGATTCTTAATGTTTTTCAGTATATTTAACATAGATAGACTATAGAAAGTTATTGACAACACTATTTCTATTATACTTCTTTTTCTGAACATGTACACGGGTTCTGTCGCGCGCACAGACGCGCATGCGAGCCTTTGAAAGTATTTAGCTGCAGAAAGACGCGTTCGGCGTGTGCGCTGCGTACTATCTAGTGGATTTTGTTTTCAAGCACTCAGTTCACTCTATTGTACAGCATGGGCTGTTGTACAGTACACACACATTGTCCGTGCCATCACAAAAATTGTACTGCACGTGGATTGGTAGTGCGGTCGTCCGCGATCACTCCTAATGACGAAAATTTCATGATGCGGACGGTGCGCGGACGCCCTAGGCTATAGCCTACTTTGGGGTAGGCTGTATCGGGCCCCCAATCCGCCCGGGCCCATACGCACGTGCATACCTTGCATGCCCAGACGCTACGCCACTGGTCATACGGCTTCATTAGTTAACATGTTAATTTATTATTACCAAACTGACAATGAAAAATACTTATAAAGCATTAATTATTCTTAGTTAATATTCATTTCTTAGTTACTGTTTAATAACATTACTAAAATCAAAAGAACTTTTTTAATGGACCTGAGATAAAACTAACAATGATCAGTTGTGTTTCTAAACTAACATTAACAAAAAAATTAAACTTTCTGTAACATATGTAGCTGTTGCTCAATCTTAGTTAATGCATTAAATAGACCTTATTGTAAAGTGTTATCTGTTGTTCTTTATAGCCTAATTCTTTTGCATTTTAATCTGTTTGAAAATTTCACTTTATATATATTTTTGTAGTGTATTATTGTATTTAAACATTCAGAGTTGTTTCTGTTTTATTTCAAAAAGAGTTCTTAAACCTGTTAAACTATGACAACATTTTTTTTGCAACTTATTTTAATACCGTGATAATACATTATACCGTGATAAAAGCTTCAGCAATTAATCGCAACATGAAAATTTGATACCGTCACATGCCTAGTCTCAAATGCACTGTAAAAAAGAATTGTTGGTTTAACTTAAAAAAGTAAGTTACATGGTTGCCTTAAAGTTTGGGAATGGGAAATAGTCTGGGGTGAAGTGCAAAAGTTAGTGTGGTGCAAGAGTCCATACAAAACAAAAGACAGAACTGGAATCGTTACAATAATTTTCTCTACAGTGACTGTAGTATTGGAAAGTGTCCATTTCCATAATCTAATTAAATCAGGTGCTTGACTAGACAGGTCAGACATTTAAAAAGGGATTTAGTCCACTTATTAGTAAGAGTGTAGTAAGTCAACTCAGCAGAAAAAAGTATGGTGTGGAGAAACGGTGACTTCAGAAAGAGCCTGTAAGGCTTAAAGCTTACACAGCTATTTTGTATCAGAAACAAAAAGAAATTTAAGGATGATATGCATAATTCAGTTTTTTATCTGTTCCCAATATAATTAGTCTGACCCCATTTAAGTTTATTTTTGAACCTCTTATCCTTTAAAGGTAAATGTCTTTCTTTGAACTGAATGTAGGATTTAACCCAAGCGTTTAGATCCCAAGAGATCTGGTTGGGAATTTAATTTAATCTCTAAAAAAATGTTAGAAAACACAAGAAGATAAAAAAGTATGTGGGAAGCACATGTGTTCTGCACTGTAAAAAGTAATACACTCTATCTAATTAATAAAATAAGATTACATGCAATATTATTAATTGAATTCAACTTAGAACTGAGTTAGAATAAATCAAATTAATTCCTTAAAAGTCAACCATTTAGCAGACACCATTACAAAAACCACAAACTGACATAAAAAGCAAAGAGTCAAACTGCCCAACTAAATAAAACACTGATCACCATAATGGTAACCAAACATTTTCAATACCATCAACATCTAAATCTCTGTTCATTCTCTTTCCTTCAGTGATTCTGCTTGTTATCATCAGGTGTCTTCAATGCTAACAATATAAAATAAAGAGTCCTTATTTCATCTTTGACGTCTGTCTGTTATTCAGGCATTTTTGTTTAAATTTCACTTAAATTTTACGCGTTTTAAATGGTTGTTATTTAAGGAATTAATTTAACTATTTTTCTAACTCAATATTATTTATTGAATTTAATTAATAATATTGCTTGTAATCTGCTGCCAATATTTTATAGAGTAGATATAACGTATTACATTTTACAGTGTGTGAAGCAAATGGTACAGATGTGGATTAGAGGTTCAAGAGGCATTGGATCCACAGACAGAACCATCCTCTCCCCGGATTATCCCAACAGTCCTCACTCAGCATATTTATGATTCCCTTGAACCAGATAAGTCTTAGCATACTTTGATGATGAAGAGCATTGTCAAACCTTTAATTCACATGTATACCTTTAAATGGATTACTAATGTACTAGGGCGGTAAAGAGTTTCACACACTCACTCAGCCCTACAAGCCACACTTGTGTGCATCAAAGAAAGTTTCAGTTCGGGACTTTACCCAGGTACACCCACACAAGCTCCACAAAGCTGTGAAAATATTTTCTTAACCCTTATGTGTTGTTGGGGATGTTTTCATCCACTATGGGGTGTTTTTGAGTCTTAATTTGGCCACAACTTTCTCTGTGTTTCAGCAAATGGAATGATTTTTGGTGACAAATCTTATTTTGATACATATTTGGGAAAATGCTTTGAAAATTTTCAAAACCTCAAAAATACACTGATGGGCAAATTTCGTTACAGATTTAAACTTTAAAAATGTATCAGATAAATATTTTTTTCAAATTTTTTTTGCATAAATGTGTTAATCAACCTCAGTCCTGATCAAAACTACTAAATGTTTGAAAAAAATCCAGGATTTTTACTCTTTTATTGCCAAGTTTATGAAATGATGTCACTGATTTGGGGAAAAAAAACACACAAAATTACTTATTTTCAATATAAAAAGTGATTGTGGACTGGATTTTTTTTTTACCTTTTATCACAGTCTTGGACATGTGAAAGATTAGTAACAACATTGGTTTTGATGCATTGTTAGTTTTTGTGCAGCATCAGATTTTAATTTTTTCTCCCTCATTTACTGTTCGTGGCTGTTTTTGCCCCATTGACTTCCATTATAACAACATTTTTTGATTGCAAAGCCATGACACCATATAATCATGCATTCTTGATTTATGGTGGTTTTCCCTGTTGGGAAGAGGTAAAATTTCTCATTTTTACAGTTGATCACCAGGTGGCACCATTAACCCTTTAGATAGGCTTGTGCAAAAAAAAGCTTAGTTTCTGGCTTTTATATGGAGTATAACGGTATATTATAGTGTGTGTGTGTGTGTGTGTGTGTGTGAGAGAGAGAGAGTAAGACCTTTGCGCACTTACCTTGCGCATAAATACACTTACTTTGTTTTTGTTTACTCCATGTAGTTCTGAGAGCTGAGGTGCATATTTTGATTTTCTCAGACGCATCAAAGTAAGTGTGCAAAGGTCTTACTCTCTCTCTCACACACACACACACATACTATAATATACCGTTATACTCCATATAACTCCATATAAAGCCAGAAACTAAGCATTTTTTTGCACAAGCCTATATAAAGGGTTAATGGTGCCACCTGGTGATCAACTGTAAAAATGAGAAATTTTACCTCTTCCCAACAGGGAAAACCACCATCAATCAAGAATGCATGATTATATGGTGTCATGGCTTTGCAATCAAAAAATGTCGTTATAATGGAAGTCAATGGGGCAAAAACAGCCACGAACAGTAAATGAAAATCTGAAATCTGATGCTGCACAAAAACTAACAATGCATCAAAACCAATGTTGTTACTAATCTTTCACATGTCCAAGACTGTGATAAAAGGTAAAAAAAAATCCAGTCCACAATCACTTTTTATATTAAAAATAAGTAATTTTGTGTTTTTCTTCCCCCCAAATCAGTGATATCACTTCATAAACTTGGCAATAAAACAGTAAAAATCCTGGATTTTTTTCAAACATTTAGTAGTTTTGATCAGGACTGAGGTTGATTAACACATTTATGCAAAAAAATTTGAAAAAAATATTTATCTGATACATTTTTACAGCAGTTTAATTTAGTGGATGTTTTCATCCACGAACATAACGAAAGGGTAGTAAATTTGAACAATGCACAAGGGTTAATTCTGATAAATGATTATTACTATTGATAAATGAAGATTTACTTTTGCACTGGCTTACAGATTGGATATAATACAACATGGCTGGTTAGCAATAACAAAGCCTACAGAATGCTTGTGAACTGAAGTCGTGTTCACAATTGTATTTGCTGTAAAATATTCACTTATGGATAATTTCTCAAACAAAATCTGTGATTCTCTGTAAAACCCACTGCGGCATCCAAAATTTAGTTGAAATTTCAACAATCTCATGGCATTTTATAACAGTTTGGCAAATTTGTGGTTAAACCATTGTAACTCATTTGTATCATTAATTGATTTTTGTACAATCTGCTAATGCATGGTTATGTTTAGAGATTCACATGAACTCATGTTTTCCAAATTCCTGAAATGTCATAAAACAGTAACGCTGTCCTGCTTAATCTTTAAATAATCTAACTAAAAGCTGTCATTAATTTTGTACTTGTGCTCAAGTAACCCTGAATGCAATCATTATGATCTTAAGCCTGTTCACACCAAGACAGATATTTGGTGTCAAAATTTGGTAAGATAAAATGAACATTGATGAACATTTGCATGCAAGGTTTTGCATGAAAGGTTTTAATATCTTTTATATGCAAAGAAACTTGCCAACCAATTTTGATCACAGGCCACCCTTACAAAAATAAGTTCATTCAAGTGTGCTATTAGTATACTTTTTTTAAACTAAAAATAAGAAAGTTTATGTTACGATGGCTCCAAGGAAGACAAAGATGAGTACAAAAACCCCAACAAGGTTTATTTAGAAGACTCAAAGATAATCCAAAAGCGTAACACAGTGCATTAACACCAGCAACACAAGGAATACCAGAAAACTAAAGAGTGCAAAGGCGGGAACTAAAATACAAAGCAAATGAGGGAACTAATAAAGAACACCTGTATTGATTAAATGAATTACCATGACAACTAAAAGGTGGCGGGAAAACAGAACAAAGGAAGACGTGACATATGAAAACAAACTTAAAGTCCATGAAAACTAAAACGAACATAACAAAACTGTAACAGTATCCTTTCAGTCTACTTTTTATGTACTTCTCAGAAATGTACTTAAAATTGAAGTATACTTGACTTGTACTGACAGAAAAGTCTAAGTATGTTTGTCAAGTCAAGTCAACCTTTATTTATATACCGCTTTTTACAATGCTGATTGTGTCAAAGCAGCTTTACAGTGATAACTGCTATATAATTTTGGCTGCACAGCAGCTCTTAAAGAAAATAGTGTAATTGTCAACTTAAGTAAATTCAGTATTGATTATTTCTGTTGTAAGAGCATCCGCTTTTCAAGATGCATGTGCAAATGTGTCTGATCCTTGGCGCAATCACGGGCAGCAGCGCAAAGTTGATTCTGAGGTAGTTTGATCTAATGTTTGAAGTTTTTAAAAATGTTGTTAAGTAGCCAATGAGAATCAATTAAATTAATTATTGTATTTTCAAACAAAGGTCTTCTTACAGATTTTCAGTTTTGTTCAAGGTAATTCAAGCAACAGTTTTCAATAACGGAAGAATATGTAAAAGTATGGTATTTATTAGATTAAGATGGTAATTATCACAGGCTTATATCAAATTGAGTATCCACCTTAGAGATAATACCCATATTTATTTATGATACCCATATGATATTTATCATATAGAATATCATTTATTGTTACTACTGTAAACCTATCTCAAAATATTATCGCCACCTCATACATTTATACAATTTTTAAACAAAACGAACCACATATCAGGGCCTTTAGTCGGCAAGTCAAGATTATGCTACAAAGTGTGGTGTTAAAGGAATAGTTGCTCCCAAATTAAAACTGTATTTTCCTATACTCATCCATGCTATTTCAAAGACGCTTGACTTTCTTTCCTCTGCTGAACACAAAAGGAGATATGCTGAATGCACAAGATCTTTCTCATACAACAAAAGCAACAAAGCACTATCTGAAAGTTTATTTACTGAATATCCATTTTTGTGTAAATTTTAAGTCCAAGTATGGAGAGTTTGCTGGTGAGTTTCTATGTGTGTTAATATATCGTGCTGAACTGAGAGCATCCTGATGTAAGTGTCTTTATTGCCCAGAGTGAACAGGCTGAGAATGATGTGTGATATGACACCTGAAGTGGAGTGTTGCCTCAAGGTAAACTGTAAGGGGTCTGGTGTGGGTGGGATAGTGGCGTTGATGTTTGTCAGGACAAGCTCTCAAACACTTTATGTGGGTGTGAGTGCTACAGGGAAGTAGCCATTTAGTTATTATTGCTAAATTATTGGGTGCAGGGATGATTCATTTTTTAACTTGGGTCATAACAACTTATGCATTAAAAAATGACACAAACAAGGTGTATCAAATGGGCAGTTTTTAGGCGTATGTAATGACGACTGACTCACTTGAGTAGTTGAATCCATTTGCTGTGTTTTATTAAAGGGTTAGTTCACCCAAAAATGAAATTTCTGTCATTAATTACACGCCCTCATGTCGTTCCACACCCGTAAGACCTTCGTTCATCTTTGGAGCACAAGATATTTTTGATGAAATCTGTTTTTTTTTTTTTTTTTTATCCTCCATTGAAAGCAATGAAATTACCACATTCAATGCCCAGAAAAGTAGTAAAAACATTGTTAAAATAGTCACCATGACTAGAGGTTCAACCTTAATGTTGTGAAGCGATGAGAATACTTTTTGCGTGCAAAAACAAAACAAACATAACGACTTTATTCAACAATTTTTCATCTTCCCTGTCAGTCTGTTGCACAGTTGGCACAGTGCTGCGTTTCCGGGTTTACGTCCAAACGCCAGCTCATTATTGGACGGCTCCTGCGTCAGCATCACACACATGCCTCGTGCTGCTCACGTGAACAGGCGTCAGCCAATACTGAGTCACAGTTCGGACGTAGAACCTGGAAACGCTGCAACGAATATAGTGTAGCAGAATGACGGGAGAGACGAATTTCTTGAATAAAGTCGTTATGTTTGTTTTGTTTTTGCACAAAAAATATTCTCATCGCTTCACAACATTAAGGTTGAACCACTTTTCACGTTGACTTAATGATGTTTTTACTACTTTTCTGGACACTGAAAGTGGTAATTTCATTGTTTTCAATGGAGGCTAAAAAAACCTCTCGGATTTCATTAGAATATCTTAATTTGTGTTCCCATGATGAATGGTCTTATGGGTTTGGAACGAAATGAGGGTGTGTAATTAATGACAGAATTTCATTTTTGGGTGAACTAACCCTTTAAGCACAAGAAGTTTCTGTGAAAAGATTTGTCAGTGCCAACACAAGTAAAGAGCTAGCTGCAACAGCTCTCATGAACCTGTATCAAAGTTCCACATTAAAGAAAGAGGTCCAGACGGTTGAAGTCCAAGGCACTGAGGTCCAGACGGATGAAACACACAGTGACATCGCCTCTTTACATGAACAGATTAAATCTTTAAACTCTGAATGTCAATCACTGAGAGAAAAAGTTAATGAATTGGAAAGCGAGTTGAAACTTAATGTACTTGATCCCTCATAATTTGATGACAGCAAAATGAAAATTTTCACAGGACTGCCCAGTTTACAGACTTTCATGCTGTTGTTCAGCTCTGTGTCATCAGTTGTTCCTGTTACTACAAAACATTCGCTCAAGCCTACTCAGGAACTTCTTCTTACACTGATGAAGCTGCGCCTCAATCTGTCCGAGGAATTCTTAGGTCACCTTTTCAGGATTCATCAGTCAACGGTATCAAGAATTCTTCGTCGCTGGATACATGTCCGTGGAGCCTTTAATTCATTAAAGTAAAAATAAGGCCTTAATTAGCATTAAAATGTTTGGCATTAAAATTGTTTCTAAGATCTTACAAATGCAACTGAACCAACACTGGTTTTCACTCACTGCTTTTTGAAATCGTAAAACCTTGTCACTGTATTGCAACGACTCGCAGTAAATGAATGGCATTTTACACAAAATGAGTTTGAGTCACATTTAGAACACATGGTGTTTTTTTTTTTTTTGCTTAATCTTAATCTTTTTTAGTAGGCAGAAGTTGACAACATTTCACCTAATTTGTGAGGAGATGTGAATTAAAAACTGTTGTTAACTAAAGTAAAATGTGATTGTCAAATGACACCTCCCTGATGAACCTCCCTGAGACTGATATTTGTAAAGCAAGCTTGACAAATAAAAATGATACTCTGCATGATATGGCCTGCTGAGATTATTCTAGTTTTGACTATTTCAGCAGTTTTTACACCAACACAATTGGTTTAGGTGCTAATAGTTCAGCACTGTATTTCATATAAACCATTTCCCCAGCAATTCTGGAAAAAATCCATTCTTGGAAAAACTTTGAGCATGCAAAATCTGAACAGAAACTGCAACTGTCATGATATGATGTAACATTCAGTGGCATCTTGTTTAAAAACATAATTCAACATATAATACATCCAAAATCTAACAATATCTACTCCACTTTATTGCAGTACTGTAGATTTAAAGCTTGCACTCTTTTAAGCTAAGATGGCGCACCAGGACATTGATCTTGTATTGGTCACGTGATCTTATTTTTTCCGGTCTTCTGCTTTCACATCTAGGCTACATGGAAGTCAATAGATTGAAAAGTGTGACTGACCCTTAAAATGAATTTCAGAAATAGAATCTGGGGAATCAAACAATGAGTTAATTATCAATAACATTCTGTGTTCATTTTGTTATTGATGTTTGTTCATTATAAATAAACAATGAATAAATTTACACACAAAAGACTGCGTCTCTCTGTATCGCTCAGGCTGCACTGCAGTGTCTATTCACAGGCGCGATCCCTCTACTGATCGGCACGGGGGCTTTGACCTGCTCCGTCTCCGACCTGGGCCGGTTCACCCCTCCTTAGACGACCTGGTAGTCCCGGGCTCCCCCAGGAGCACCATATCGATACCGAACTTAGTGCGGACACCCGATCGACATAGTCCACTGCAGCCCAGAACCCCTGAGCTCAAGCGATCCTCCAGCCTCAGCCTCCCAGTAGCTTGGATTACAGGCGCGCGCCACTGCACCCGGCGAGAGCTGCGAGAATCAGCGCTGCTACTGAATCTAGTGCGCTCACAGCTACCTCTAGTGTGTGAAAACAGATGTTTAGGTTACAATTACAGTCTTCTACAACTGCTAACAAGTGCTTACTATTAGCACAGCAATAGATCCACTTCACTCAATTAGCCGAATAGTTAATTTTCTATCCAAAACCATATTTTGTTAAATAAATACACATTTTAAAATACTAAAAATCCTTTTCTATATATACTAACTATCAAAACACAGCAAATCTGATTGAAAAATCGAGTCATTCTGTCAAAACTCTAGCAGTAAAAGTATGCTTACATGTAAGCCATTCTACATTTTTGGTTGAGTGTTGAATGTGTGTATTCTTGGCAACATACTATTTAAAAGTCATTATCTTATAGAATGTACAGTAGAAAAAGAGAAGAAGAAGAAAGTAACAGAATTGCTCAGGGCAGCTACTGGTCAAATGAGTCCCCTATGCAGAACTTCAGTTGACCCCTTGGTTGAAATTGCTTTCTGGAGGTGGGGTGGATGATGTTTTTTACCCTTGGTAGTTGGTGATAAACAACAAATCCAACATACATGGCCTTTGGTTACTGTGAAAACTTTTTTCCACAACAGAATAAAAAAAAAGTAAGGTAATTCTGACTTTTTTTCCTCTGAATTGTGAGCTGTAAACTAGGGATTTAGAGAAAAAAGTCAGAATTGTGAGATAAAAAGTCACAATTACTTTGTTTACTTTCTATAAAATATAAAGATGAAGAGTTTAGCACACATTCTTCCTCCTCTCCCATACATCTTCTTCTCCAACTCTTCTCCTTCAACTCTTCCTCTTCCTCTTATTTTTTTCTCTCTCTGCTTCTCTGAGTTGTTCGGTATCTACACTGAACAAAAGTATATATGTCCAAGTAATGAAAAGAATTTCAACACCTGACTGAGATTGGAATCAGCTTTCTCAATATTTCAGAGGTCTTTAACCTACAAATCTAACCTAAAAGCAGTTGTTTCAATATTTTTAATATATAGTTTTCCATTACTTTTGAGCTGCTATTGTTGCAAAAGTAGCTTTATACTATATTTAAGGTTTGGAACATTAGGTGTTACAGTTTTTTATGATTGCTTAAGCACAATTTTAAAAATAAGGCTCATTTTGTCAAAACACTACACATAATTCACAGATCCACACACACAAATAGCAGAACACCTCAGTTCTTTGGCAAAATGAAACACTTCATTCAAAACGTTACATTAATTTAACAAAACCCAACTTTGACACCGTATGGAACACACATGGTTCATACATTCTGATTCTGTTTGATTCATTTACACACTGCTGTGCTCAATCTTAAACACTTGTAACTTTTATACTTTTCTAATTATATAGTCTGGGTTTGATTTTTTTTTTTCAGAGATATTGTTGGAGTAAAGTACATTAATATATTTGACAAAAAACAACAACAAACAAACAAAAACACAAGATCAGTACTGCACATTGATGAAAATATTTATTTCTCACCACATTGTAAAACCATTCAATAGCTCCATGCCTTTCCAAAAGTTACATTTTGGACTGAAAATCAGAACATATTCAAATACAATATATTACACGAACAAAAACATCCGTAGAGACAAAACAAAAGCATAATTTTAAATGAAAAATAGAAAAAAAACCTAAGCATCATCTCTTGGCCTAGCTGGATCTGGTCATAGCACTTCATCCACATCTCAGGCGATGTCCTCTCAATCAAGACAGAGAGGGAAGAATCTTCTTGAATCCATCCTTGCACAGATCCTGCATCAATTAGGTCAGGCCTTCTCTTGAATGAGGCATATCCTGATATAGACCTGGAGAATGTAAACCTTTCATGCCAAAAAAAAAAACCCCTCCTCAATGGGTTTAAGGAAGGGACAGTATGGTGAGTGAAAATTGTGGATGCTCATGAAACCAGTTTTGGACCAGAGAAATTTACATTGTCCCATATGACAATGTATTTCATCTGCTCTGCATCCATTTGGTCTTCTGCTGTGATGATTTTGTGTAGTCTGTCTAAAATGTGAATATGTGGGCATTGTTGTAAGGGCCTAAGTTGGCATGCTGGTGGAGGACCACGTTCTGCGTGATTGCAACATACAATGTGATGTTACCACTGCGTTGGCCCGGGACATTCAAAATGATATTTCTCCCTCTCCCTCTTACTGCAACATTTCCTTCCATTTTGTTGAAGACACATAAACTCACCTTTTTCCTTTTTATAGTACTTGCACCTGATTGTTGAGTTTACAGTTAAGCACTTAAGTGTCTGAACACCTGACGGCTGTGTTTGATCAATTGGTTTTTAGGGGTGGTATTTTGGAAAGCAGTGTCTTGAAATGGCAAAGAAGTGACATTATGTTAGATTTCTGTGTCTAATGTAGAGAAGTGTGTTTAGTGTTGTGCAAAAAGTGTGAGTGTGCTTAGTTGTGCAGTTCTAGGCTGAGGTTTTGCTCCTTGAGTGTAGAGTTTCAGTAACTGTGTGTTATTTTTAATTTTAGTGTGTAAGCACTCGTAAAAAACTGTAATTTCTGACTTGTTGTGTTTAAGCATTTGTAAATAAGACCAGAAAGATCCATGATTTAGGTATAAGCTTGTGTGAAAAGAAAATGTAAGCATTTTAGAAATGTGTTAATTGATTGCATTTTTTTGTATAAACAACACAAATTGTGTTAATGGTATGGTCACAACAGATGGATGTTGTGCTAATTGTGTTTAGAGTTTTGAAAATGTGACTATAGATTGGACAAAAGTATGTTAGCAATTGAAAAAATGGTAAGCAGGGTGAACGATAGCTTGTGCAGGCTAATATTTTCACAAGCTGTTCATTTTCAGTAGTACAAATCTCCAAACAGATAGGCTAAGCAAAAATTCAATTTTTCTACAATTTTAAGCATACTGTCAATTGACTAGAGTACAATGGGCCTACACGAGCTCACTTTTTTACCATGCATAAAAGTTTAATTTAGACACTTCTCATTTAAAGTAACTGTCTTTCATAATGCAACTGCATAAGAGTTTTCATTTTTCATCTGTTCTCATTCATTTTAATATATCTGACTATTTTATTAGCTACAATGAATTAATAATAGTTAATCAATTAATTATTTTAGCTGGTTTGATTATTACAGTTTTTTCAATTGCTAACAAGCATTGTCCAATAATGAAGCCACATTTTCAAAACTCTTCATACAGTCTGATACCATCATGAATTGGCAAGCAGTTCATCTTACCTCCAAAACTCACTCAGACCAACAAAACTTTTCATATCTCAAAATAAGCTCCATCATAACACTGGCAACAATTCACGTTCAAAAAACATACATTACATTCATAACACACTGACCTAAAACACTAACAACAGGGAGCATTACATAAATGATGAACTTTGATCTTTGAAGTTTGAAGGATTTTTCACATAAATCAGTATTTCATAGAGTAAGAATAAGATCTTTTCATGGTTGACTGTATTACAGCATATAATGAATGAGAAATGCAGCAATTTATTTTTTTTCTATATCTTTACATATATAGAGTTAAATTTACATATATAAAGTTGAAAAAACAAAAACAAGAAAATGCTGAAGTAATAATTACAAAGAAAAAAAAAATAATAATAATAGAAAAATGAACAAACAAGCAAAGAAAAAATAATCAAATGAAGTAGGCTATAGTACAATCACGTATGTGCAGCATTGGAGTTCCAGCTGTGCAAAAGTGTTCATTTTGAAAAACGTGGTCACTGAATGCATTTTGCGTGAAAGCAATGAACAATGATTCACAGTTTGGTCCACACAGATTTCTGTTTCGCTGAATGTGTGAGGAGTTTTGAAAATGTGGCTTTAGTATTGAACAGTTTGTTAGTAATTGAAAAAACTGTAATAAAGTGTGAAACAGCGCCTCCATCCGGACATAGAATATGCAGTCAATGAATACTAACAGACATATCACATTTCTTCCAGAGAGAGGCGGTATAGTACCAATAATATGATACAGTACAGCACATTAGTGCAAATCAGCAATTGCCATTAGTGAAACGATTTAACATTTAAAAAAGATTACAAATTTGAAAGGGAGAGGAGGTAATATCTGGAGTGAACAAGTAGAAATGGAAATGCACGATCATAAAATGACTGTAGTCACATTATTATAAACATTATCTTTCACTTCTATCCCAATGAAGGAGAACGCAAAAGACTGAGTCTCTCTGTATCGCTCAGGCTGCACCGCAATGTCTATTCACAGGCGCGATCCCACTACTGATCGGCACGGGGGTTTTGACCTGCTCCGTCTCCGACCTGGGCCGGTTCACCCCTCCTTAGACGACCTGGTGGTCCCGGGCTCCCCCAGGAGCACCATATCGATACCGAACTTAGTGCGGACACCCGATCGACATAGTCCACTGCAGCCCAGAACCCCTGAGCTCAAGCGATCCTCCAGCCTCAGCCTCCCAGTAGCTTGGATTACAGACGCGCGCCACTGCACCCGGCGAGAGCTGCGAGAATCAGCGCTGCTACTGAATCTAGTGCGCTCACAGCGACCTCTAGTGCAGTGGTTCTGCCAGGGGGGTTCGGGGGAAATTCCCCGTATTTCTCTCTCTCTCTCTCTCTCTCTCTCTATATATATATGCTAATTTCTAATGACTTTTGGGAATGGATTGCAGTGTTTCCCACAGGATTTTGTGAGACTGTGGTGGGTGGACATCGGTTCCTCTAGGGGGGTCCGGGGGCATGCCCCCCGGAGGAAAATTTTGTACATTTTAAATTTAAATGCATAAATCTGGTGTATTCTGAGAGCAAAATTACGTGACTAGATCAATAAAGAAATTTGTTCTCTTGTAAACAATTTTGTGCTCTAAAAGTAATTTATTTATTGGTGATGGTAGGGCACATTAGTCATGTACACAACATATAGTAGGCTAAATGATAGTTCATAAGTGGTCAAACATGTAGAGTACACATTTAAACCATTAAAAATATGTAGCAAAAGAGGTTACCTTTGTTGAATTAATTTATTAGTGGGAGCCTGTATCTTTGATTTGTTAACCAATCCAGAATGTACTAAACACACCATCTCATTATAGAGAAAAATAACAAATGAATAAAAATATATTCATAAGCTGACCAATAAATAAATAAGTAAACTAGGCGAGTATATAATTCAGCAGCAAAAATTATTCTAGCCTAAAAACTTTGCACAGTAAATTTATAAATCCAAATGTTAATAAAAAGTTTAAAATTACTATTTGTATTATGAAATGAAAAAACGATTTATATTAGATTTATATGTAAATGATTATATGTATTTATATTAATGTAACATTAAAAGACGCTTATTTTAAATGTATTGCGCAGCTTTTTAATGGGGCAACAAGCTATAGATACGACAGAACAAAATAGGCTATTAATAATCTTTCAGTGTGCAAAACCATGATAATATGAAAAGCTTCAAAACAACAGCAAAAAAACCGCTAATGCGCATCCCGGGTGCAGAATGATGCGCTTGAAGCTATATTGAGTCAGAGCGCGCAGTTGTGCTGCGCATTGAAAAGTTCACGGTACAAAGAGAATCCCTGTGTACATCTGACTGTATCTAACAGTTTATTAATCATATGTTTCTTTCATTTTTAAATTCCAGTTATTGCGCGTGTGACACGAATTCATAGTCCTTGTGTTGTGCGATCTAACAGACATCCTGTAGCCAGTATGATGACATCGTTCAGAAACAGCAATAAACTCCAGCAAGAGAAAGTCATTTTATGCAAATCCACAGCTCTTTATCTACATATCAAGTATTATAATGGGAATATATCATATTGGAGAGTTTTACCGTGCTGACTGTCGTTACCGAACGCGACGCGCTGTTTAAATGCTGAATGATTGACAGCTGTAGCGGAGGGAAGACGAGTTTCTGACCGTGAATCTTCTGTCCCTCACATGAAGCTATGGAATGGCTTCAGATGACTTTGAATATAGTGCACGAAAACTTAATTGGTGCTAGTCTACTTATTTTGCTCTATGTTTCCCACTTTTGCCATATAAAAGAGCGCAATTATCAGACGGTAATTTATATATCGCGACAAACCTCATTTCCGTTTCATTCTGAGACTGTGGCGGGACAAATTATGTGGCGGGCCGCCACAGTCTAGTCAATGTATGGGAAACACAGGATTGTACTACTTTGTTTGTAGGAGGGTATATGAAGTGACAGACTGGGTAGATTATAAAAACAGAGAGAAGCAATCTAATATAACTACAACCAAATGACTACATACTATGAACTGTATAAAAACATACTTTATTTAATAAAGAACAAATAAATAAAAGCACACCATTTAGAAGATGATCGGGCTGGGACAGAGCCTTGTGATAAAGAGGTTGGAGAGAGGCTGAGGCAGATCCAGCTGATGAATTCCAGCCCCAAAACTGTTCAAAAACCGCCAAAATGCACACAAAACCACCAAAAATATGTTATCACTGATCAGTATTTATTTCAGTATTTTTACTTTACCACGTTTTTCTTTCCTACTATGTTACGGTTGGTTACATTTACATACAAGAAATAAACACCGGCTGCCGAAGAAATGGACACATCGACCCCATTGGAACTCAATTGAGACAAGTGAAGCCCATTTTTAGCGATTTTTAGCACTTCCGTTTCTGACGCGCAGACTCAAACTAAGCTTGATGACGTCAGCAACCTGTCTGACAGATGTAAAGGTGTGTTCACGCGGCCTTGTAATTCCTGTAGTTACGAGATTCTAGCTTGTAAAAAGCATTCACGTCCTCGTAGAGATCGTAGTTACAGCTTGTAAGCTGGGAGTTTTCTGAAAGCTCCCAGATGTACCACGTGGGCGCTTGTACCACCTGACCACTGTAGATTCATTTAGGCGTTGATAGTGGTGCCATGGAAACGCATAATTCCCAGTCCAAGGACCAAAAGGACGTGAACAGCTCCGAATATAACGTCACGTGTTGTCATTTCAAGATTCCGGTAAATACGAGGTGACGTGAACGCAGCATAAATCTTCTAGTAGCTGTCAAGCGGCAACCTCCCCCAGTTTCTCGTGAAGCCAATACGGAAGTAACTTAAACTGTGATTCATCGACTGGCCGCTAGGGACAGGCTGCAAAAGGGAGCAGAATCTCATTGACCATCATGTTAAAATAGCCAAGTTTACAGCAGAAAAAAACATGTTTACACTCTGGTTCACATTGTGTTTTGGTCTATACTGCTTATTTTGTCCTTCATGACAACTCTGAGGGGGGTGAATTTTTTTATAACTCATCCGTTTAAATTATATTAAGCCTTAAATTTCTGCATAATTAAGGGCGTGGTCACTTGAGGGACAGGTGGATTGGCACTGCTGTCTGTGAGCCGTCATGTTACCTCAGCTAATAGAGTGCCCCAGGGATGACGCGTTTTTGTAGGCAAAACCCGGAAGCGAGTTAGCATTTTAGGACTTCCGGTTCCAACGCCATAAAGTCTATGGGTTTTTTGAATGGGTTTTTGCTAAATCGCCTGAAATAAGGTCTGTGGTAAACAAAGCCTCTAAATACTTTCACGTTTTGATCTATGACATAAAACACACCAGTTATAACCCACTTGTGATTTTTTAAACTTCTACTGCGTCTTCAAATCGGCGGTTGCTAACAAATTGCTAAAAGGGACTACTTCCTTTGGCGGGGACTTTAGACGTCATCATTAAAAACGGGACATTTGGACAGCATTTCTCATGAAAAAGTGGATAAGTATTCATACACAGCGCAGATCATAATCAGTGAGCATGTTTTTAAATAGAGTTGTTTTCTAAATAAAGTTTGAGGACGCTTGGTGGTGACGACGTTGATCCGCGACCATGGTGTGCTGTAGTCCGTTTATAGCCTACTGTTAGCCTTTTATATCTGACGACTTTATTTAGGCTTCAAAATCTATAAATGTTGTGTTAACTTGTAAAGATTATCTTGATAGACAAAACGTGTAAGTGTCATAACCCTTTGTTAAACACAGAGCTTATTTTCTGCGATTTTCCAAAAGTCTATGGGAAAAATGAATAGGCTTTCAGTCGAGGGAACCTGCGCGCCGCTAACTTCCGGGTTGGCCTACAAAAACGCGTCATCCCTAGGGCACTCTATTCCAGCCGCTGAATTTGGCATCTCAGCCGTATTTGTGCCTTTTTTCTGGATTATTTTATACAATATATGGCTTGCTGCATACTCGAGACAGATGTCAGTCTGTGTACATGTGCTCGCATGCGGAACACACGTTGTTGGATCGTCGTGGCATTGGCTAAAAGTTTTGTTTCTGAGATTTACTACAATGACAATACCAGGAGGATATACAACTCCGACAGCACTGCTTGGATATAACTAAAACTGCTGCACTATTTTGAAAAATTATACTTTGGACACGTGCTCATTAGTTTGAGAGAACATTATACAGATATCTGGTACCTATATATGTACATATAGAGTTTTACATTATAAACGATGTTTTACGTTTTGAAATGGACATTTTACCCAAGTGCAACGGATTGGATTCATCTCGCGATTTCTATTTCATTAAAGGTATGAAGTCCCAGTTGATTTTTTTGTGTTATTTGCACACCCCACACAAATTAATTAGCCTACTGGTGTTAGAGCATCTATAACGTTATCTTAAAAATCACTGTAGATTGACAGTAAACCTTTAGTACTTTCTAATGATATTGTTATCTTTATTAATATTTTAGATAGTGTCTAAGATAGATAGCTAGGGCGGGCGTGGTTTCAGCAACAAGTCGCATGGGCTCCAACTACGTCCCGCCTCTTTGCCCATTTTCAGTTATCCGTGAGTGACGTGCGGTCACGTGCAGCTAAGATGGCCGCAGCCTCATTTTTGCGTCAAAACTGCTGTTCAGAACTCTATGGGTGACGTCACGGACACTACGTCCATATTTTTTACAGTCTATGGTAGCTGTGCGTGCAAACTGCCATCGTTAATCTTGCAGAGACGGCGAGCTTGAGCGGGGAGTTCTTTGGCGTGAGTGAGCAGGAGTAAGTATTCTGATTAATTATTTTGTATAGTATTTTAAAATGTAACGCCAGTACGCCATATTAAGTTAATGCATACTATTGCCTGCGAGCTTCTCCTCCTGTCTGTACGGTAATTTCTCTACTGTGCGACAGAGAGTCGAGTGGTTATGACGCAATCGTTAGCCTATTTTTACAAAAACTGTTTCTACGGGGCCATAATGTAACATAGAAGGTAATGGAGCCCTTTATACGTTGTCGTGTATCTTTAGAAATAAATAATGGACAAATGGAGTCTTTAAACGCCTCAGATGTAAAGTTATTCGCTGTCAAAGTGACGCCAAAATGAATGGGAGTCAATGGGACGCTAACGCAAGTGAAGTTCTGCTACAAGATGGCGGCACGCGGCCGACTTCAACTTCCGGTCGACTTCCTTGGGTACTGAGCTGCCGAAGCATACATAAGATAAACCGCTTTAGGTGCATTAGCGCCACCTTTTGGACTGGAGTGTTGCCCTCCTTATAAATAAATGACGCCATCAAAACCTTATGGCGAAATGACAATATCCTCCACACACTCGTTTATAAGGCGGCCTCCTGTATCTTTGCTAGTCGATTTTATTTCATCCAGTGACATGATGGGTTTTAACTTCATTCAGGAGATTTTGGGTAACTGCACAACTGACAGACTTTGAGCGCACCGCCAACGGTGTGTGTGTGTGTGTGTGTGTGTAACCATAGCGACAAAACGACCAACTTTAGGAACCTGCACTTAAGCCTATAATTTCGTTTTTAAAAATTTAATTATGTATTTAAAAGTTGCAGAATGGATTAATTTGGAGACTCTGAAATCGGCAGAGATAGGCAGGCAATGCAAAACAAAATCTGACATTGGGAAATAGTGAGGGGCTGGGCCGCATTAATGCACGGGCTTACCTGGGCTTAAGCCCAGGGCCCCGGGCTGAGGGAGGGCCCCGGTGATGCCGGAAAAAAATATAACCGCATTTTATAATGTGATGACTGTCCCTTTAACATCGCTTTGATTTGAATACATCTGCTGTTCTGCGCGTGAAGTTCATTACGACGCACCGCGTCTAGCAGCAAGCAACTAATGGTACGTTCAAGTCCTCCTGGGAAGTTCGTATGTACGTGGTGGGAAGTCGTGTGTACGACGGTAGGTGCGTTCAAGTCACTTTCGTCGGAGTAAGATGGCGGTGTGCCTTCTCTAAATTAATTACACAAAATAACAACACTTCTGCTTCTAGAAAATGTAGAGCAAAGAATGTGCATTAGTTGTATGTTGCTTTTTTATGTTTTTAATTAATTTATGAAGCCATTGTAAAATTTATTGTTACATATTACATTTTTATATTGTGATGCTATCGTATTTTTGCTGGGAATCAGCTTACTTCGTTGTAAATAGAAAAGCCTGACAATGTCACTGCTAAATACCTGCAAGTATTGTGGTATTTCGCTATGTTTCTGACTGACACGCCCCCAACTCGTACAGATCGGAGCTTACAGAAAATTACGAGCTTCCCACTGGTATTTACGACATTGTGGTGGCATTCATGTCGGTTCTGCTCGTAAATACGATCTTTCCGACATGACTTGAACGCACCATTAGTATCAGTATCTGGGCAACGCGGACAGACCCAGTGGCGCTGCCTGTGTGCGTACAAAACTTTTTTTTATAAACTTTTTTTTTAACTTAGCTGAACTGATTTATGGCTTTAGAACGCCATGTCATGCATCAAGACGCGAGCGCAACGGTTCTGCACGTCCTTCTAGCGCATGTTTACATAGAAAAACAAAGAAAAAGTAGCGCAGAAAAGCGCGTTCTGTGTGAACAGCCCCAAAGAAGACAATGTGTTCGAATTTTAAAGACGTGGTGCGGCGCTACGCTTCTCGACCGATGGCGACCCTTCACTCACTGAACCCTGCAGTCGTCAGTAGTCCAATAAAAATACAAATCATGCAAAAATACAGTTTCTGAAAACGTTCAATGAGGTAAAATGTTGAAATGTTGAAATTAACAATGAACAATACTTTTATTAACCTTACAGATGGAATCTTATTATAAAGTCTTACCATTTCCCTGGATCTTTGGTGTAAACTCGTAAACGCCCCCCTTTTAAAAATTTTGCTTCCAACGCCCCCCGATGTTCACTGAACGCCCCCGTTGAGAAACACTACTCTAGTGTATGAAAACAGGCTGTTTTCTGTTTTCATAAACTAAAGACAATAAACAGCGTGCACTGGGAAATGGGATGGGATTGTCAAATGACACATCCCTGTAATGCTCTAATGCAGTAAAACATTTTGGGACCATAAAATAATCTCCCGAACTGCTGTCAAAATCAAACAATAATAATATATTTAAATTTCAAGTGTTTTCAATCATCAGAGATGAAAAAGTCGAAAGTAGTTTGTCACAATTGCCTTCTGAACTTTGTTATTGTGGGTCACAATGAGGGGCTACGGAAACTCTAAAGGGACATGGTGATGGGAGAAAAAAATATGAGATGGAAGGATAAAATGAATTTTAATGCTTTTGCGTTGTCTCACAAATGTTTCCTGTTCCCCCAAGAAACTTTGCATTCACTCTCAAAATTTGAGTTCTTTGCAAATTAAAGTAAAGTTTCTTGGGGGAATGTAAAACTTTTGCGAGAGAGAACGCAAAAGAATAAAAAAAAAACTATTGTTCTCCCCTTTCATTTTTTCCATCACCATAGCCATTTAATGCCTCCGTATAGGGGTCTGATTGTTGAAAGGAAACTGAAAATGGAAGGGGATGGTTGTTTATGTTCTTTTCACTCTTCAAATAAAACACTTAAAGTGACCCCACATTACCTCTTCTACCTGTTATTCTTTGCATAGCCTAGCTAGCAGTCTACATTGTGAAATGTGATCCAACCCTATTTTGCTTTGAAAAACCAGCACAAAAGTAATATGGATTAACTGAAACATGGTATTTCTAAAGATAGTTCTGATCCTGATTAATATTTTTAAACAAATGGTTCCAGAAACTGAGTTTAACACCCCCAGCTAAATGCAAAAGTCTGAGTCTCTCTGTATCGCTCAGGCTGCACTGCAGTGTCTATTCACGGGCGCAATCCCATTACTGATCGGCACGGGGGCTTTGACCTGCTCCGTCTCCGACCTGGGCCGGTTCACCCCTCCTTAGACGACCTGGTGGTCCCGGGCTCCCCCAGGAGCACCATATCGATACCGAACTTAGTGCGGACACCCGATCGACATAGTCCACTGCAGCCCAGAACCCCTGAACTCAAGCGATCCTCCAGCCTCAGCCTCCCAGTAGCTTGGATTACAGGCGCGCGCCACTGCACCCGGCGAGAGCTGCGAGAATCAGCGCTGCTACTGAATCTAGTGCGCTCACAGCGACCTCTAGTGTATGAAAACAGTTTTACATTTTACAGACTCATTTTACAGTCTCTTTAGTAGCTATATTGTTAGCTATACTGCTTTAAATTAGTTTAGCACAATACACAAAATCAAATAATAGCTGTTTAACCATATGTAGGCACTAGACTGAGTCTTCCATCTACCATAAGAGTAGCCTATTTATTTGAATCTATTCTCATTAATTTTAATACTTCTGATTTTTTTTTAAATAAACTGATATTAGTTTAACCAATTAATCATTTGTTATATCTATAGATTTTCTGCTTGTTTGAACATTAAATGTGTATTATATTTGTAAAACACTATCTTACATTTGTGACACATATAATAAAAAATAATGGATTGTTGTACATTTATCTTACAGAGTAGCCATAAAGAATAATATACTTTATTATTATAAACAAAGACTGGACTGGATTACTTAATTTGGCCAGTAAGGTCTTTATTTTGTGTTAATTTTGTTGTTGCTATTCAACTAAGAAGAAAGTGACACCTCTAGCAGTTCAAAACGCTTACACTGCGTCCTACACCTTCCGTATTCAACTTATGAAACAAGTGTAACTGACATGATGTCAGTTCTCATTTCTTTCTTTTTAAGTTGAATATAAAGGTGGTCTGGCAGAAGCTAGTTATTTTACTTTGTAACGTGTTAAATATGGATATTTTTCTTACATAAACACATGCCTTCATTTGTGTGTGTGTTTGTTCTGGATTGTGCCAGACTTTTTACATTTTTTTTTTTTTTAATATTCCTGATGTTCCATTCATTCCATCCATTCATCCACATAAACTCCTCAAATCCAGTAAATTTGTTTTGCGTATTCCAAGTTCAAGTGCAACAAAAGTCAGAAGGTTTTGGACCACTCTGATGAACACTCAATTTTTAATTTTTTAAAAAAATATTCATTTTGGGTCAAAATGACCCGAGGAGAGGATGAAGAACGTGAAGGAATGTATGACTGAAGAAGGTCTGATGATAAAGAGGAGCCAAATAATGAAGAGCTTTGAAAGTGAGCAACAAAATTTTGTAATGGACACAATAACAACCTGGAAGCCAGTATAGTTGAAAAGGAATAGATGTTATATAGTCAGGAGTATGTGTACTGGTAACAAACCTTGCAGCTGAGTACTGAATTAACTGCAGTCGGTGAAGTAGTTTTTAAGGAACACCAAATAAAAAAGAATTGCAGTAATCAATCCATGATGTTACCAGAGCATTAATAAGGACTTCAGTACAATGCCGAGAAAGTGAGGAACGGAGTCTAGCAATATTATGTAAATGAAAAAAATTCAATAGGCCTAAGTGAAATATTATTAATATGAGAGCCAAAAGAACCAGCAAATCATCAAATATAACACCAAGGCTTTTAGGTGGAAATACTAACTGGACAGTTGCCAATAAGCAGAGTAAAAGACAGCATTTTAGAGATGGATAGACCTAGACCCAATAAGTTTCAAGTTTAATTTATTTCACATTTAAAAACAACAGGTGTGCTGTACATAGAGTCATAAAACAAACAACAACAAATCAAAGAGAAAAAAACACAGCTTTCAAACTGAATTAAATTCCAAAGAATAAAAATATGTTTTAAGACTATAGATTTAAAGGCAGACAGTGTCTGGGCCAGCCTGGCAGACAATGGTAAGGTAGTCCAGCAATTGCAAATGCACAATCTCCCCTGTGCTTCAACCTGCTCTAGCCAGAATTATGTGGTTGGCAGACCTCAGAGACCTTGTTAGGACGTGCAGTTGTATAAGGCCAGAAAGGTAGGTTGGGGCTTAACCATATAAGGATTTATAAGCAAACACCAAAACCTTAAAATCAATCCTAAAATGCACTGGAAGCCAGTGCAGGAAAGCCAATATGGGGGAAATGTATTCATGTTTGTGCATTCCTGTTAAAACTCCAAGCAGGAGAAAGAGGCCTGGCTGACACCAGCATAGAGGGTATTATAATATTCTAAACAAGATGAAAAAAAAGACATGTATAACCCTGTCAAATTCATTAAATGACAAAAAGAGATAATTTTAGATAAAAGTCTTAACTAATAAAAACTCTTTTACCACAGAATTTATCTGTTTATCAAATTTAAAGTCTATGTCCATTATTTTATCCAGATTTTTAAGAGGGTTTAGCATAGGGAAGTAGAGAGCGCAGATGTTGTTGGAAGGCCTTATAAGTACGGTTTGGGCCAAAAATCATGATTTCAGTCTTGCTCTCATTAAAATGGAAGAAATTTAGGGCCATCTAAGCTTGAATGTCCTTAAGGCAGTCAAAAAATAGTTTTAAAGAGCTGGCATCTTTTCATATCAGCGGCAAATAAATTTGTGCATCATCTACACAACAATGAAACGAAATGCCTAATGGACCCTTAATGGGAGCATTGGGCCAACAGCATTGGGCCAAGAATAGAGCCTTAGGCGCTCCACATGGAAGGGGTGAGACGAGGAAACAAAGTCTCCAAAGTGGACAGAAAAATTCCTGTCAGATAGATAGGACCTAAACCACTCCAAAGCAATACATTTAATACCAACGTGTTTCAGCCGATGATTAAGATATTAAGATCAATGGTGTCAAATGCAGCTGTCAGATCTAAAAGCATAAGAATGGCAGAATCCCCTGAGTCTGTGACCTTTAATAGATCATTAAAAACTTTTCAAACTTTTTTTGTGTGTGTGCTATGAGTTTTAAAACATGACTGACATTCTTCAAAAATGCCATAAAAAAAGATTGCAGCTGTATACAAACAACTTTCTCTAATATTTTTAAATGAAAGAGAGTTTAGACATTGCAGTGCTTTATTTTGCAGTAAAGTTGAACTTGTTTGGTTAAGGTGAGAGTTTGTTTATTACCTTTCCATTGTACTTTATTTGTTTTTTTTTGTTTGTTTTTTTTTTAGATTATTAAAATGCACACTTATTGATGCATAGTACAATTTCAGTTGTTACAATGCATGAGCTCCATCCATTTCAGATTCAAATATATTACATTTACCAGCATTTAACACATGAAACTGTTTACACACGATCTCTTAATGGAAAAATGTAGTGCAATGTGGAAATGTATGGCAGAAAATGTGTGTTTCCTTTCAAGTTGTGATATAAACAAAAAATAAGTAAACATGAAAAAAATTAAAAAGCCAAAATATTGATATTGAACTTTAATAAGGAATGCACACCATACATTTCCCAGTATAGCAACCCCATAATGTTACAACAGTTAATGGTAAGAAAGTTAATGTTAATGGTACGAAAGTCATTACATAACAATTAATGGTAAGAAAGTCATTACAGAGTGGTGGTACTTAAAACTGCACTTTAACCAGGACCATCCACTGCATTCACTGTTTACAGCCCACCTGCAGAGAAGAATAACATTTATTTATTTATTTATTTTACACAGCAAAATCTCTACAGTTAAATCAACTCTGCTTAGAGAACATATGGTCCCTCTCTAAATAGTGTTAAAGTAACACTGAAACAGAGTTAAAGTCAGTTGTGGTTTTTGTGTTTCTCTTTTCTTCAGTGATTCTGCTTGTTAACAGCAGGTGTTCATCACTAATGCTCAATCATCACTTAATTAATCGCTTAATTATCTCATTAACGTTAACTCTGCTTCAGTGTTACTTTAACACTATATGTTCTCTGCGCAGAGTTGATTTAACTCTGGGGATTTTGCTGTGAATATACATGGAAGATAGAGATTGTAATTACCTTAATTTTTGGACCTAAAAAAAAGAAAGATGGAAAGATACATGTCAAGCCAGGAAAAATTATGTAATATAAAACCCTTGATCTGTGATATAAAAATATGAACTTACCTACTGCCCTGATTTTCCAGGAGGCACCTGTAAGTGGCGATCTCCTGCTCCAGACGGCTCTTGATGTCCAGCAGTGCATCATAGTCTCTGCCCTGCTGCTCAATGCCAGAGCGCACCTGACAAAGCTCTGCCTCGAATGTGTCGATGTATTTCTGGTAGCATGCTAGCTTAGCACTGTACATAGCCTCTGTATCCAACAGTGAGCACTCCAGTGCTCCTGTCTGTGTACGTGATGAGAAGAGGAAGAAAGAATAAAGACAAATTTCCATTAATCCAAGACAATAAACTATACAGTTATTGAATAGAAACCTGCAAATACATTTTTACCTTAGATAACTTTTAACATTTAACATTTAGTTAAGCCTTTTTTATGCCTCAGATAATTTATTACCACTGCCTCTCACAATCCTTTTTAATTTCTTTCTTTTTCTCTGTCACACTTCTGTATTTCCTGCATCTCACCATGCTGATTTGAGACTGTAGCTTGATCTCCAAGTTCTGCAAATTACGTCGCAATTCTGAGATGTGTGATATGGAGGTTTCTAGGCACTCTGTGCTGGTGGAAGCATCTTTACACAGATCTGCCGTCTTAAAGAGAGTCATAAACGTACACATCATGTGAGCTATTTAACTCATGAGTCACTGAACTATATTGTTTCACTGTATTAATACCAAATCCAACAACAATTTGAAACCATTAGTCACAGTGTATGATGGCTAAATAGTGTTCACAATGTAGAGGAATTAGAAGTCTCACCTTCTCTTTGAACCAGCACTCCTGTTCTCTGCAGTGTTTGTTTATGATGGTCTCATAATGACAACGGATGTCATCCAAAACTTTTTTTAGGTCTTGCTGAGGAGCAGCATCCACTTCCACACACACTTTTGCATTTGTCAGCTGACACATTAGTGCTGCCACATCCTGTAACCAGACATGGCTCAAGCATTATGGCTTTAAGATGTGAATTCAAGTTATTGCATTAAAAACACAAAATTACAAAATTGTGCTTTTTGTAGTTTTTCAATTATTTTGCTACAGGCAAACCTCTACATACCTCCTGGTGATTTTTCTTCAAATATACCAGCTCCTCCTGCAGAGCGCAGATCTGCATCTCCAAGTCGGCCTTAGCCAGGCATGTCTTATCAAGTATGCGACGCAGGTTATCGACGTCAGCCTTCACACACTGCCGTATCGACAACTCATTCTCATACCTGATTGGTAGAAAGTCGGAGGGGAGTGAAATGATCATGTCTAAATGTAACAATTATCTATCAAAAAGCTATATAGCAACACATCTATAACTTTTGTTAAATCTAAAAGATTAGAGTGTGAGCCATTATTTTTCATTGTTTCCTCTATCAATGTCTATATGCTATATTTATAGCTGGATTACATCTGTTCAAATTAACAGCTGTATATGTATGTATGAACGTACATTTGCTTGCGTTTCCATTTTATTCTGTTTCTATTTGCCTAAAAAAAAAAGTAATATCCCTACTGTTTGGACTAAAAAGGAACACAAATTAGAGCTTATAGATCTTTATTAGTTTTCCACAATGTTTTGAATCAAATGCTCCAAAAGAACTACATGTGAAAATGTCTTTATAAAACTCACTTTATCCTGAAGTCTTCAGCAGCCAATTTAGAGTTGTCAATACGCAGGAGGATTTTGCCGTTGTTGATAGTAGCATCTTTAATCTGCAATGAAAAGCATTGGCTCATTTATAACTTTAAAACAAACATTATGTATTTGTTTAAAACAAAGTATTTTCTTATCACTTTACATTATGTTACTTAGGATTCTCTGCAAACAGTTTTTATACACAAAGCAAAGATATTTCAGTACACATCTGAATATGGATCAGAAATCAGTGCCATATTTATTACAATCTCAGACATCAGACACAATTTTTGTAATATATTTTGAAGATTTCCACCCTTAATTGTCTCTAATATTCCAAGTTATACCTTTTCCTGAAGGCAATCAATGGTGTTCAAGTAGCAACTGTAGTCTCTCTGGCAGATCGGCCCCTTCTTCTCATAGTACTCCCGGATTTGCCTCTCCAGTGTGGCATTGGCAGCCTCCAGAGAGTCCACTTTATCTAGGTAGGATGCCAGACGGTCATTCAGGTTTTGCATGGTGGCCTTCTCAGTCTTCTGGAGGTAGTCATAATCCCTTCCATAGCACCCTCCAGCCATGATTCTTGCACCAAATCTTTCACCATGTCCTCCGCTGAGCAGTCCACTGTGACATCTGTATGCTCCATCAATTCTGTGTGATGGACATGGGGAGCAAGTATTCGAACGAAAAGAGCAGGAAGAGATGCGCGTCCTTCCTCCAAAACCACAGCCATACACACTGTAGGCTTTGGGTGCAGCTATACCACAATGACGAGGAATGATTATTGACTTTGAGGTCATGGAACAGGTATTGGAGAAGGTGCTGGAGAGGGACTTGGGGCAGGTTTCAGAGCATGTCTCAGGGCAAGTTATGGAGCAGGTCTCAGAGCATGTCTTCAGAGATGTCTCGGGGCAGGTCTTAGGGAAGGTGAAGGAGCAGGGCTTGGAGCAGGTGTCTGAGCAGGTCTCAGAGCAAGTCTTCAGACAGGACTCGGGGCAGGTCTTGGGGAAGGTGAAGGAGCAGGAATTGGAGCAGGTGTCTGAGCAGGTCTCAGAGCAAGTCTTCAGACAGGACTCGGGGCAGGTCTTGGGGAAGGTGTCTGAGTAGGTTTCAGAGCAGGTCTTCAGACAGGTCTCGGGGAAGGTGAAGGAGCTGGGCTGGGAGCAGGTGTCTGAGCAGGTCTCAGAGCAAGTCTTCAGACAGGTCTCGGGGCAGGTCTTGGGGAAGGTGAAGGAGCAGGGCTTGGGAGCAGGTGTCTGAGCAGGTCTCAGAGCAAGTCTTCAGACAGGACTCGGGGCAGGTCTTGGGGAAGGTGACTGAGTAGGTTTCAGAGCAGGTCTTCAGACAGGACTCGGGGCAGGTCTTGGGGAAGGTGAAGGAGCAGGAATTGGAGCAGGTGTCTGAGCAGGTCTCAGAGCAAGTCTTCAGACAGGACTCGGGGCAGGTCTTGGGAAGGTGACTGAGTAGGTTTCAGAGCAGGTCTTCAGACAGGTCTCAGGGCAGGTCTTGGGGAAGTTGAAGGAGCAGGAATTGGAGCAGGTGTCTGAGCAGGTCTCAGAGCAGGTCTTGGGGAAGGTGAAGGAGCAGGGCTGGGAGCAGGTGTCTGAGCAGGTCTCAGAGCAAGTCTTCAGACAGGACTCAGGGAAGGTGAAGGAGCAGGGCTTGGAGCAGGTGTCTGAGCAGGTCTCAGAGCAGGTCTTCAGACAGGTCTCAGGGCAGGTCTTGGGGAAGGTGAAGGAGCAGGGCTTGGAGCAGGTGTCTGAGCAAGTCTCCGGGCAGCTTATTGAGCAGGTTTCAGGGCAGGTCTTCAGACAAGTGTCATGGCAGGTGATGGAGCAGGTTTCAGGGCAGGTCTTCAGACAAGTTTCGTTGCAGGTTTTCGAGTATGACATGGTGGATAAATGCAGAGATGGGATGAAGGCAAAAGGAACACTACACAAAAGGTCTTTAGAGTTGTCCTGGAGTAGATGGTGCCTTTGAACCAAGCTCTGTCCTGTTATATAGTTGGAGCTTGAGGGCGGGTTCTACACTTTGTCGATGGGTGTGTGTATGTGTGTGTGTCAGATCCTGCAGCCAGCACCAGTGGTATTGGTACTCAAGGACCAAAGTTGAGTTTCCACCCTAATGAGGAAACTGCAAAGGAATGTATGTATGTGTGTGTGTGTGTGTGTGTGTGTATTTATGTTTGAATAAAAAATGGTGCCCAAAGTGGACAAAGCAGACACGTATGAGTAATTTTAACAATTTTACACTATGAAGATATTTCGGGTGGAGTTTCATTTATACACGTGACTCAAAGGTCACTGAACAGACTAATGCATTCACAACAAAGCTTAATCTTCATGGTAAGGTCAGAGAAACCAATTAAAATAATTTGAAAATGTGGCTTAAATGTGTGATTTTACCAAGGATATTCAAACCTGCTGCATCTAAAAAGGCTTTCAAGGTTCTTGAGGCTTCATTTCAATAAGAAATCTGTTTTTTTCACAGATTTCTCCGGATTTAAACTTTTAATATTGAGACTTATGGGAAACTCAGAAAGTTATAATAATAGTGT
Organism: Megalobrama amblycephala; assembly: GCF_018812025.1. Taxonomy (NCBI): domain Eukaryota; kingdom Metazoa; phylum Chordata; class Actinopteri; order Cypriniformes; family Xenocyprididae; genus Megalobrama; species Megalobrama amblycephala. The sequence goes on from NC_063064.1 coordinate 33,349,114, forward strand.
GTTTGCCAGATTTCAAAACATAAATTGACAAATTTTATACTCATTAAAATCACAAGCAAGAAAAAATCAGGTCATTGTCACACACACACACACACACACACACCTTTGTTGCCTTTGTGGGGACTCTCCATAGGCGTAATGGTTTTTATACTGTACAAACTGTATATTCTATCCCCTACACTAACCCTACCCCTAAACCCATCACAGAAAACATTCTGCATTTTTACATTTTCAAAAAAACATAATTTAGTATGTTTATTAATCCATTACCCTCGTAGGGACTGCAAGCTGGTCCCCACAATGTAGGTGATTTCATATCCTTGTGGGGACATTATATAGATAGATAGATAGATAGATAGATAGATAGATAGATAGATATAGTGTGTGTATGCCTGTGTGTGAGTGTGTGTGTGCTTTCTTGTGACATATCAGGACACAAATTTGTATAATGACATGACATGTCTATGTCTGCTTGGTCATTCTCCAGAGATGTCGCGCTGCTGCTGCCACACATCACAGGGGTTGAGGCGCCTGTTTCTAAACTGATGACTGAGACTACAAATATTCTACCTATGATTGAAATTTTTATCTAACAGTATTACATGGGTATTACAAGGAGAGGGTGACTAATGAGGACATTACTCCATGTCCCCATTTTTCAAAAGGCTTATAAATCATAAAGAATGAGTTTTTTTGAGAAAGTAAAAAATTCACAGTTTTCTGTGATGGGTATGGTTTAGGGGTAGGGGTAGTGTAGAGCGATAGAAAATACGGTTTAGTATAAAAACCATTACGCCTATGGAATGTCCCCACAAATCACAAAAACAAACGTGTGTGTGTGTGTGTGTGTGTGTGTGTATTAAACATTGCATTAAACAAGAATGTCTGAAAACATGTACACCACAGAATAAAGATTATAAAAATGAACATGAGGAAGGAGGTACGCAGGTACGGATTTCTCTTCCTTTGAATCTTCAGGTAACTTAGATTTTTGCAGTATAACAACCTAGACCTTTTGATAAAGAACCTGATCCTAATAAGTAAAGACTTTATTCATAGATGTAAATATTTAAAGAATAAAAGCCCCATTTCAACTGATGAAAGAACAAACTGAAGCTGTTTGCGAAATCTCTCTCATGACATACAGAAATGCCCTGAAACTTCTTTCTGTTTTAAACATGTTTATGTTACTATAAGACACCCTTCTTCTTCTTCTTTCTTTCTGTTTTTTATTCTTTCATTTTTTCTGTCAACATCAACAGTGTGTGTTTAATTGTAGAAGTATGCTGAGAAAGAGCATAAGAAATCATAGGAACCCACTGAGAACTTTGTAGTCACAGTGTTACACAAAATTCCTTTTTTCAAATATTTTGGGAAGCTTACTGAATGTTAACATACTGAATGAACTCATGGGTTTGTAGGTTTGCTAGTACTCTAAAAAGGTACTCTAAGGAACTGTTAAGACAAGAAGACTGCAAAACTGTTTGTATGTTCAGATTGAGGGATCCCTGTTGCATTATTTCATCATCTTATTTGGATTTATTAGCTTCCAGCATTATTTTCTTTCAGTCAGATGTGTTAAGACTCAGATACCCAGAAAGAACCAGACAAGAAAAATACCTTGAACATGGGTGTAAATGTGTGCCCAACCTGACAATCAAGTAATTATCTATGACTTATTCACTCAGTTTTAGAAAAGGACTCACAAAGCAATGGAATCTTGACTCAATAGAATCATGTGTAATTTCATGTGCAATAATTAATTAAAAGAATTAATTAAATGAGAGTAAGATGCAATTAGGAGTTTGACTCACCTGTTGGTGATGCATGTCTCTTGCAATCACATACCATAAAAATAAATAAGACAAGGGCAAATAAATTTCTGTTGAGTCAGTCACTGTCTCATTTGGAAGAATAATATATATATATATATATATATTCCCTCAAAATTCAAAATATTAGGCTAAATAAAAAATATTATTGAACATATATCTGATTTTACTGAGGAAAAAAAAAGTTAAATTTGAGGTGTTCAGCCACTTTTCACCAGAAGGAGTATGAGTGTGACCCGTAAATGAGGAGTGATTAATACTTGTCCTGTCCCATGTCTTAAAAATGCCAAAGCGCAGTGCCCTGAACACACAATAAATCCACCACTCTGAAGCAGTATTCGAGGTATAACGTCATGCATTAGGATCGGAAATCACATGGCCTGAAAGTGCGAGATGTTGAGGAAAACATTACCAATGTAAGTTCAATTAATTAGGCCTAGATATTGCATATAATTTGGTAGTAAAACATGCTTTTAATGACTTAATTAGAGCACCACAATTTTAAATTGTGTCTTTTGCTATAGGGACTACTGAAAAGACATTTATAAGTTTATTTTAAAATGAAAAGTATTGAAAATAAAAATGAAAAAAGCTCTGTAAACTTGCTTTTTTTGCAACCTAGTCTCATGGTGTTATCAAACGTTCTACACACACATGACAGTCTTCACGTCTACTTAAAACACTTGGGCCAAATACAGGAAATACGTCATGAAAGTAGACAAGTGGTCAAGTACAAAGACCGCTAGTGTGGGCTATGGGCATTTGGACAGGCCAATTGAATGTTCGCCCTGCTACACGTAATCATTTCTTAATATTCCATTTTCACACACTAGAGGTCGCTGTGAGCGCACTAGATTCAGTAGCAGCGCTGATTCTCGCAGCTCTCGCCGGGTGCAGTGGCGCGCGCCTGTAATCCAAGCTACTGGGAGGCTGAGGCTGGAGGATCGCTTGAGCTCAGGGGTTCTGGGCTGCAGTGGACTATGTCGATCGGGTGTCCGCACTAAGTTCGGTATCGATATGGTGCTCCTGGGGGAGCCCGGGACTACCAGGTCGTCTAAGGAGGGGTGAACCGGCCCAGGTCGGAGACGGAGCAGGTCAAAGCCCCCGTGCCGATCAGTAGTGGGATCGCGCCTGTGAATAGACACTGCAGTGCAGCCTGAGCGATACAGAGAGACTCAGTCTTTTGTGAGTGCACATTTATTATGTGGTAAAAACCGCAGCAACAACAACTTAACACTAAATAAAGCCCTAACTGGCCAAATTAAGTTATCCAGTCTTTGATTATAAATATGGTAGCTTATAGATTACTGGCTACCATGGGCGAGGCTAGCCCCTTTTTAGGGGTGCTTCAGCACCCCTAAAAAGGAGCTCAGCACCCCTAAAACTTGGAGTAAGAAATGTTATTCTAAAATTTTTGTTCGTCTTTTACAAGGTTAAATAATGTCCAAATCATACTCCGTAGTTTGTGGTTTTAAAATGTAGCCTATGTGTTAAGGATGAAAATGAAAACATCCCCCTTAGCAAATGATGTCATCCTCTTCTCTTCTTCTACTTCTCCTCTGTACCTGCACCGCTCAGCACGACCGTCATCCAGCGCGAAACACACGCAGAGTGAGAACCCGATATGTAGGCTAGTGTTGTGAATCAACTAAGTTGCTCCAAAGCTGTGTCTCACACTTCTTTCCTTTTACCTAGAGTTGTTCCGATTCCGAAACCATATAGGTGAGTACTGGAAAATATTCCCCCTGGGTGATGCTACTCCTCAAACCACCAACAGAGCATATAAAATACCAAAAATATAAATCTTTTTTTAAAACATCGCCAAGTAAAACGCTCTCTTTACGACCACAACAAACGGGACACTTTTCAGACGCGCGTTCCGACCTCGCCTCAGCGCCAGTCGCAAGTTAAACGAGGGAGCTTCAGTTGAACAACAGTGAACTGCGGTTGAGATGTTGTCAGGCTATGTCGGTAAAACTCAGAAAAATGAACACGACTGTCCAATCAGCCGTTATAGCTACTGTGCTCGCGGCGCGCTCTCAAGAATTGCATGCGCAAATGCGCCGGCGCGTGCTGCATAATTACTTTATTATAGCTTAAATAAAGCGCAAAAGAAACTGCGAGCAATGATGGTCGTTGTTCTGTTGTAAGTGAAGTCATGAAATTGCCAAACATGCGATTAAAGCTGCCTCAAAACTGTGCAGGCATGTATTCGTTGACATGGTTTTAAAGCTATTGTTATCCAATTTGTTGGCCTTAAAACGTCTTAAAATGCACATATGTACACCAGGGAAATCTAAATTTTCTCGGGGGAGCATGCCCCCGAACCCCCCTAGGAAACTACATTTTCTGACCTCGGTAATTAAAACCCGGCGTGCGGCCCGGCTTATTCTATCTAATGAAATCTGAGGTAAACGTGCATTTCTCCAAGTGTGCACACTTTTGGACTAAAAGTTTGTGTGTATGCACTGTGATCAAAAATAAATGGGACCAAACACAATTGAATTTGTGTCTCGTTATTCAATTAATAACTAGGCTAAAAAAAAAGAAAAAAAATCTGGATTTTGGAGTTAGTTGAATCAATGTTAAAATGATAAAGTTATTTTTCAATAGACATATTTTTTGTTTTTGTGTGAAAAGAGGGTGGGTGGTGGCAGTGGGGCTCATTGGGTGCTCAGCACCCCTAAAGCTCTGACCCTAGAATCGCCCCTGCTGGCTACCCTGTTAGATGAAATAAAACAATACATTTTTTATTACGCTGTATCACAAATGTAATTTAGATTTGAGTATTTTACAAATATAATGCACACATTTAATTATCAAACCAGCTGAAAATTCAGATAGCAAATGACAAATTGATTGAACTGAGTTCAGTTGGATTTAAAAAATAATTTGATGTAGGCCTATAGTTTTTTACGATTGCTTTAGCACAATTTTACAGTTTTTTACAATCGCTATGACAGTTTTTTCGATACATTTAACAATTTTCCTAAACTCTTAACGCACCAACACACCTAAAACACACAAATGGCAAAACGGTTAATTTCATGCTCAAAATCACACATTGTAAACTAAACCCCAAAACTTTCAACATACAATAATAAACTAACACAATACACTATGTCTAACAAAACACTGCAAACATGTTTTAAAATCAAATAATTATTCAAAACACTAACACATGTTCTCTTCCAACAGGAACATTTAGTCAATTATAACACAATGACAAAAAAACACTATCATCAGCTAAAATTACAGAAACTGCATTATTTTAGGTGTCAGGTCTGCCCTTATACAATAGACAGTATATTGTATTGATCATAGATTGTGTTTTGCATTGTAGTTTCTTTTGAAGCCTCTCAACATTTTTGTTTTGTTGAGTTTAGTAAATGCATGCCTTTTGTTTCTTTTGCTGCAGAAATTTAATACAAAAAATGAATGACCATCTCAGAGTAGCTTTATAAAATGTACAGTTTATGTAAAAAAAAAAAAAATACAGACACAGAATTGCTGCAGTGAAGACTTTATTTGCAAAAGGACATTACTGCAAGATATACAAACAGAAAAAGAACCGGAATTATAATAAAAACAAAAAACAAAGTAATCTTCTAATCTGCCCGGTCTTCTGCATTTGGCCACATGTTCTCATCCACATCACACCTGATATCTTCTCTGGCAAGGCACCGTGGGAAGAATCTTTTGGCATGCCTTATCCACCCCTGGCAGTGTTCAGCTGTGATGTCTTGGCATGCAGCATCCATTGCATCCAGGAGGGACATTTGGTCATGTGGACGATGGTCAAAAACCTTCCATCTCCAGGCTGAGAAAAACTCCTCAATGGGGTTGAGGAAAGGGGAGTAAGGGGCAAGGAAATGGGACATCATCCTTGGATGGGCGTCAAACCAGGCTGTGACTGCACGGGAATGGTGGAATGCCACATTGTCCCATGTGATGACATATATTGGCAAGTGGTCTCCCACCTGTCCCCTTTCTACCTCTGGCACCAGTCTTTCGTGCAGGTCTTCTAAAAACAGGAGAAGGCGGTCGGTGTTGTAGGGGCCAATCTCACATTTATGCAGGAGTGCACCGTCGTTGGAGATTGCGGCGCACATGGTGATGTTGGATTTATATATTTGCATAATTGCAATAAGCTGTTTCTCATTAGCAATGGAATAAAATACAGGGAATATATTTGTGTTTCAATTCACAATTTGAACAGCTGTTCACTTTGACTTTAGCCTATATAAGTTATGTTTAGAACATGATGTTATCTGTTCTGACATACAGTGTGAAAGCATTTGTAAATTTGACTGTAAAATTACATTGTTTTGATCTTGGTTGAGCTTGTGTGTAAAAGAAGTTCAAGCATTTTAAATTGGTGTTAACTATGCATTTTGTATCAAAGCAACAAGAAATGTGTTAATTGTATAGCCTACAAAGACGGATGTTGTGCTAACCGTGTTAAGAGTTTAGGAAACTTGTTAAATGAAAAAACTGTCATAGCGATTGTAAAAAACTGTAAAAAAATGGAAAACACAACATCCAGAACATGAAGTTAAGAAAAAAAAGTATACACAGTAAACACATTTTGCCATTACATAAAATGTATAGAAATCACAAGTAATGTGAATTTAAAGTATACTGTATGTACTCCAAGTACAGTATTATATTCAATATTATATAGTATTGAATGTCTGTATATACACTTACATACTGCAAACATACAGCAGTCTAAATGCAAATGACTAAAAGGTCAAAGAAAACTCTAAACGAAAAGCATGATACAGTAAACACACACACACACACACACACACACACACAAAAACAAAGTTCAGAGTCAGTGAGAGATTCATTCTGCTTCAGCATCACGTCTTCATGAACTTATTCACTCAGTTTTAGAAAAGGACTCGCAAAGCAATGGAATCTTGACTCAATAGAATCATGTGTAATTTTATGTGCAATAATTAATTAAAAGAATTAATTAAATGAGAGTAAGATGCAATTAGGAGTTTGACTCACCTGTTGGTGATGCATGTCTCTTGCAATCACATACCATAAAAATAAATAAGACAAGGGCAAATACAATTTCTGTTGAGTCAGTCACTGTCTCATTTGGAAGAATATATATATATATATATAAAAATTCAAAATATTAGGCTAAATAAAAAATATTATTGAACATATATCTGATTTTACTGAGGAAAAAAAAAGTTAAATTTGAGGTGTTCAGCCACTTTTCACCAGAAGGAGTATGAGTGTGACCCGTAAATGAGGAATGAATTAATACTTGTCCTGTCCCATGTCTTAAAAATGCCAAAGCGCAGTGCCCTGAACACACAATAAATCCACCACTCTGAAGCAGTATTCGAGGTATAACGTCATGCATTAGGATCGGAAATCACATGGCCTGAAAGTGCGAGATGTTGAGGAAAACATTCCAATGTAAGTTCAATTAATTAGGCCTAGATATTGCATATAATTTGGTAGTAAAACATGCTTTTAATGACTTAATTAGAGCACCACAATTTTAAATTGTGTCTTTTGCTATAGGGACTACTGAAAAGACATTTATAAGTTTATTTTAAAATGAAAAGTATTGAAAATAAAAATGAAAAAAGCTCTGTAAACTTGCTTTTTTTGCAACCTAGTCTCATGGTGTTATCAAACGTTCTACACACACAGTCTTCACGTCTACTTAAAACACTTGGGCCAAATACAGGAAATACGTCATGAAAGTAGACAAGTGGTCAAGTGCAAAGACCGCTAGTGTGGGCTATGGCCATTTGGACAGGCCAATTGAATGTTCGCCCTGCTACACGTAGCCTAATCATTTCTTAATATTCCATTTTCACACACTACAGGTCGCTGTGAGCGCACTAGATTCAGTAGCAGCGCTGATTCTCGCAGCTCTCGCCGGGTGCAGTGGCGCGCGCCTGTAATCCAAGCTACTGGGAGGCTGAGGCTGGAGGATCGCTTGAGCTCAGGGGTTCTGGGCTGCAGTGGACTACGTCGATCGGGTGTCCGCACTAAGTTCGGTATCGATATGGTGTTCCTGGGGGAGCCCGGGACTACCAGGTCGTCTAAGGAGGGGTGAACCGGCCCAGGTCGGAGACGGAGCAGGTCAAAACCCCCGTGCCGATCAGTAGTGGGATCGCGCCTGTGAATAGACACTGCAGTGCAGCCTGAGCGATACAGAGAGACTCAGACTTTTGTGAGTGCACATTTATTATGTGGTAAAAACCGCAGCAACAACAACTTAACACTAAATAAAGCCCTAACTGGCCAAATTAAGTTATCCAGTCTTTGATTATAAATATGGTAGCTTATAGATTACTGGCTACCATGGGCGAGGCTAGCCCTTTTTAGGGGTGCTTCAGCACCCCTAAAAAGGAGCTCAGCACCCCTAAAACTTGGAGTAAGAAATGTTATTCTAAAATTTTTGTTCGTCTTTTACAAGGTTAAATAATGTCCAAATCATACTCCGTAGTTTGTGGTTTTAAAATGTAGCCTAATGTGTTAAGGATGAAAATGAAAACATCCCCCTTAGCAAATGATGTCATCCTCTTCTCTTCTTCTACTTCTCCTCTGTACCTGCACCGCTCAGCACGACCGTCATCCAGCGCGAAACACACGCAGAGTGAGAACCCGATATGTAGGCTAGTGTTGTGAATCAACTAAGTTGCTCCAAAGCTGTGTCTCACACTTCTTTCCTTTTACCTAGAGTTGTTCCGATTCCGAAACCATATAGGTGAGTACTGGAAATATTCCCCCTGGGTGATGCTACTCCTCAAACCACCAACAGAGCATATAAAATACCAAAAATATAAATCTTTTTTTAAAACATCGCCAAGTAAAACGCTCTCTTTACGACCACAACAAACGGGACACTTTTCAGACGCGCGTTCCGACCTCGCCTCAGCGCCAGTCGCAAGTTAAACGAGGGAGCTTCAGTTGAACAACAGTGAACTGCGGTTGAGATGTTGTCAGGCTATGTCGGTAAAACTCAGAAAAATGAACACGACTGTCCAATCAGCCGTTATAGCTACTGTGCTCGCGGCGCGCTCTCAAGAATTGCATGCGCAAATGCGCCGGCGCGTGCTGCATAATTACTTTATTATAGCTTAAATAAAGCGCAAAAGAAACTGCGAGCAATGATGGTCGTTGTTCTGTTGTAAGTGAAGTCATGAAATTGCCAAACATGCGATTAAAGCTGCCTCAAAACTGTGCAGGCATGTATTCGTTGACATGGTTTTAAAGCTATTGTTATCCAATTTGTTGGCCTTAAAACGTCTTAAAATGCACATATGTACACCAGGGAAATCTAAATTTTCTCGGGGGAGCATGCCCCCGAACCCCCCTAGGAAACTACATTTTCTGACCTCGGTAATTAAAACCCGGCGTGCGGCCCGGCTTATTCTATCTAATGAAATCTGAGGTAAACGTGCATTTCTCCAAGTGTGCACACTTTTGGACTAAAAGTTTGTGTGTATGCACTGTGATCAAAAATAAATGGGACCAAACACAATTGAATTTGTGTCTCGTTATTCAATTAATAACTAGGCTAAAAAAAAAGAAAAAAATCTGGATTTTGGAGTTAGTTGAATCAATGTTAAAATGATAAAGTTATTTTTCAATAGACATATTTTTTGTTTTTGTGTGAAAAGAGGGTGGGTGGTGGCAGTGGGCTCATTGGGTGCTCAGCACCCCTAAAGCTCTGACCCTAGAATCGCCCCTGCTGGCTACCCTGTTAGATGAAATAAAACAATACATTTTTTATTACGCTGTATCACAAATGTAATTTAGATTTGAGTATTTTACAAATATAATGCACACATTTAATTATCAAACCAGCTGAAAATTCAGATAGCAAATGACAAATTGATTGAACTGAGTTCAGTTGGATTTAAAAAATAATTTGATGTACAATTATAGTTTTTTTACGATTGCTTTAGCACAATTTTACAGTTTTTTACAATCGCTATGACAGTTTTTTCGATACATTTAACAATTTTCCTAAACTCTTAACGCACCAACACACCTAAAACACACAAATGGCAAAACGGTTAATTTCATGCTCAAAATCACACATTGTAAACTAAACCCCAAAACTTTCAACATACAATAATAAACTAACACAATACACTATGTCTAACAAAACACTGCAAACATGTTTTAAAATCAAATAATTATTCAAAACACTAACACATGTTCTCTTCCACATTTAGTCAATCATAACACAATGACAAAAAAAACACTATCATCAGCTAAAATTACAGAAACTGCATTATTTTATGGTGTCAGGTCTGCCCTTATACAATAGACAGTATATTGTATTGATCATAGATTGTGTTTTGCATTGTAGTTTCTTTTGAAGCCTCTCTGTATTTTTGTTTTGTTGAGGTTTAGTAAATGCATGCATTTTGTTTCTTTTGCTGCAGAAATTCAATACAAAAAATGAATGACCATCTCAGAGCAGCTTTATAAAATGTACAGTTTATGTAAAAAAAAAAAAAATACAGACACAGAATTGCTGCAGTGAAGACTTTATTTGCAAAAGGACATTACTGCAAGATATACAAACAGAAAAAGAACCGGAATTATAATAAAAAAAACCAAAGTAATCTTCTAATGTGCCCGGTCTTCTGCATTTGGCCACATGTTCTCATCCACATCACACCTGATATCTTCTCTGGCAAGGCACCGTGGGAAGAATCTTTTGGCATGCCTTATCCACCCCTGGCAGTGTTCAGCTGTGATGTCTTGGCATGCAGCATCCATTGCATCCAGGAGGGACATTTGGTCATGTGGACGATGGTCAAAAACCTTCCATCTCCAGGCTGAGAAAAACTCCTCAATGGGGTTGAGGAAAGGGGAGTAAGGGGCAAGGAAATGGACATCATCCTTGGATGGGCGTCAAACCAGGCTGTGACTGCACGGGAATGGCGGAATGCCACATTGTCCCATGTGATAACATATATTGGCAAGTGGTCTCCCATCCCCTTTCTACCTCTGGCACCAGTCTTTCGTGCAGGTCTTCTAAAAACAGGAGAAGGCGGTTGGTGTTGTAGGGGCCAATCTCACATTTATGCAGGAGTGCACCATTGTTGGAGATTGCGGAGCACATGGTGATGTTGGATTTATATATTTGCATAATTGCAATAAGCTGTTTCTCATTAGCAATGGAATAAAATACAGGGAATATATTTGTGTTTCAATTCACAATATGAACAGCTGTTCACTTTGACTTTAGCCTATATAAGTTATGTTTAGAACATGATGTTATCTGTTCTGACACACAGTGTGAAAGCATTTGTAAATTTGACTGTAAAATTACATTGTTTTGGTCTTGGTTGAGCTTGTGTGTAAAAGAAGTTCAAGCATTTTAAATTGGTGTTAACTGTATGCATTTTGTATCAAAGCAACAAGAAATGTGTTAATTGTATAGCCTACAAAGATGGATGTTGTGCTAACCGTGTTAAGAGTTTAGGAAACTTGTTAAATGTATTGAAAAAACTGTCATAGCGATTGTAAAAAACTGTAAAAAATGGAAAACATAACATCCAGAACATGAAGTTACAGAAAAAAAGTATACACAGTAAACACATTTTGCCATTACATAAAATGTATAGAAATCACAAGTAATGTGAATTTACTGTATGTACTGCAAGTACAGTATTATATTCAATATTATATAGTATTGAATGTCTGTATATACAGTACTTACATACTGCAAACATACAGCAGTCTAAATGCAAATGACTAAAAGGTCAAAGAAAACTCTAAATGAAAAGCATGATACAATACACACACACACACACACACATACACACACAAAAACAAAGTTCAGAGTCAGTGAGAGATTCATTCTGCTTCAGCATCACGTCTTCATGTTGGGTCCGGCCTAAATCAAATCAAGTCACCTTTATTTCAATTGCAGTTTATACTACACAGATACTAGTCTAGTCTAGTATACTTTTAGTATAGTATAGTATAGTCAAAGCAGCTTTACAGTGATAACAGGTACATGATGATCAGTAATGCAAAGAGGGTTCATTTTGGCTGTACAGCTCTAAAATCTAAAAAGATTTTTTTGCACTTTTCAGACGGTCCCTTCAGGCGTGTATCTCCGCCGCCTGCTCATAGAGACCAATTTATTATAAAACACATTTGAGGAAAATTGGGTTGTTGTAGCTTGTTGTCTAGGTTACTATGATTGGAAGTAGCTGCATTTGTGTTTTAACAACGTTTAGCTCACGAGTTATTAATCCGGGAAGCTCGAATCTGTGAATATATTGCCAACTGAGCTGCTTGACAGCACTGACTGCATTTCTTCATTTTTGAGTCCAACAAGTTCAAACTCTATGAGCCGCGCATTATTTGTGTGCATTATTAACGTATGTTACTAACTGAAAAACTCCACTGCCAGCCAGCGGGACATTAAAGAGGAAGTGTTCGTCCGAGCTCACAGCAAGGGAACGATTATAACTTTGCGAGGGAACGCAAAACATCTTTGCGAGGGAATGCAATCTTTGCGAGGGAACGCAAAACATCTTTGCGAGGGAAAGCAAAAGATTTGAAAAAAAAAAAAAAAAAAAATCCTCCCATCCCATTTTTTTTTCTACCACCATGTCCCTTTAGGGGCTCCGTATGAATGAGTGAAACAGGATAACAAAACATAATTCGAATTATTATTATTAGGAATTAGGAATGCAACTGACATGGTTTAGCCTATACCAGTAAATATATGACTACTTAATTTAATACCAACAATGCTTCGTTTTATGTTCAGCTTATAAAGTTCACAGAACAGCACACAAAAGACTGAGTCTCTCTGTATCGCTCAGGCTGCACTGCAGTGTCTATTCACAGGCGCGATCCCACTACTGATCGGCACGGGGGCTTTGACCTGCTCCGTCTCCGACCTGGGCCGGTTCACCCCTCCTTAGACGACCTGGTAGTCCCGGGCTCCCCCAGGAGCACCATATCGATACCGAACTTAGTGCGGACACCCGATCGCCATAGTCCACTGCAGCCCAGAACCCCTGAGCTCAAGCGATCCTCCAGCCTCAGCCTCCCAGTAGCTTGGATTACAGGCGCGCGCCACTGCACCCGGCGAGAGCTGCGAGAATCAGCGCTGCTACTGAATCTAGTGCGCTCACAGCGACCTCTAGTGTGTGAAAACAGACCTTTCGACCACCCTAGGTAGGGTGCACTAGAGAGTTGAGAGTTTTACATACTCTTTGGTAGGCTAGCTATAGTGTCAAAGAAGGTAATGTAGCCTAAAGTAGCTACATTTTCTTCAAAAATGCATTTTTACAAATTCATGCTTCAAGTAATAACTCATCACATGTAGCCTAGGTTTTCCTCATAAAGTTATTGTCTTTCATAATGCAATTACCATAAGAGATTTTATCTTCATCTATTCTCATTACAGTTTTTTACGATTGCTTAAAATAGCACACAGTTACTGAAACTCTACACTCAAGGAGCAAAACCTCAGCTCAGATCTGCACAACTTTAAGCACATTCTCAGCCTCACACTTTTTGCAAACCACTACACACATTGTTTTGCACAACGCTAAACACACTTCTCTACATTAGACACAGAAAACTAACATAATGTCACTTCTTTGCCATTTCAAGACACTGCTTTCCAAAATACCACCCCTATAAACCAATTGATCAAACACAGCCGTCAGGTGTTCAGACAGTTACAGTTTTTTTCAATTGCTAACATACATTTGTCCATTCTTTAGTCACATTTTCAAAACTCTGAACACATTTAGCACAGCATCCGTCTGTTGTGACCATACCATTAACACAATTCATGTCGTTTTCACACAAAATGCAATCAATTAACACATTTCTTACAGTTTTTTTCGATTGCTAAACGACAGTGGGCACAACTGGAGTCACATGTGCAAAACTCTAAGTACAGTCTGCACAACAGCAGTTCATGTGGACCAAACTCTAGTTCGTTTTTCATTGCTTGAACACAGTTTTCAAAACTCTACACACTTATCCCATGACTTTAACCACAACCTGCACAACACTGTGGATTTACAGCACTTTGTTCAAATGCTAACACTCTGCTGTCAAAACTGTGAACCACACATTCAAAACACAATAGATTTCAGCCTTGTGCCTTTCAAACACTGCTGATTGCAATTTTGCAGGATTAGCCCCTCAATTATTTGTTTGAATTACAGTATGTACTTTTAGTTTCTACCTTTTTTTCTCATTACTGTAATTCCGTAAATTACTACAGACTATTGAAGCAAACTGCTAATTTTCATTTACCTTAAAGAATTGTTATGTTCTAAAAATTTACAGTTTTTTTCGATTGCTAAACGACAGTGAGCACAACTGGAGCTACATGTGCAAAACTCTAACTACAGTCTGCACTACCAACAGTCACCTGAGCTAAACAGTTCACATCACCTGCAAAACTCATTCCAAGCAACACAACTCTTAACACATGGCTCAAAACAGGCTCAGTGCAGCCAAACACTATGCACAACCCTCACTGAGATAACACACACTGTCACTCAGAACACACTGAGAGTAAAAACACTAGCATCAAACTCCAACACAGAAAATACAAACTTTTCATCTTTACAGTTTGAACAATTTCAGTGACTTCATACAAAGTAATATTTTCTTCAACGAAAAGAGTGACATTCTTTCACGATTCAACAATTCTTTAAGGTAAATGAAAATTGCTTCAATAGTCTGTAGTAATTTACGGAATTACAGTAATGAGGAAAAAAAAAAAAAAAAGGTAGAAACTATATATAGCCTATATGTATGTGTGTGTTCACTAACAAGTCTAAAAAAAAAAAAAAGACACCTGCTTAGGCTTTCAGCTGAAATTGCAATCAGCAGTGTTTGAAAGGCACAAGGCTGAAATCTATTCTGTTTTGAATGTGTGGTTCACAGTTTTGACAGCAGTGTGTTAGCATTTGAACAAAGTGCTGTAAATCCACAGTGTTGTGCAGGTTGTGGTTAAAGTCATGGGATAAGTGTGTAGAGTTTTGAAAACTGTGTTCAAGCAATGAAAAACAAACTAGAGTTTGGTCCACATGAACTGCTGCTGTGCAGACTGTACTTAGAGTTTTGCACATGTGACTCCAGTTGTGCCCACTGTCGTTTAGCAATCGAAAAAACTGTAAATAAATCATGTGAAAGAATGTCACTCTTTTCTTTGAAGAAAATATTACTTTGTATGAAGTCACTGAAATTGTTCAAAATGTAAAGATGAAAAGTTTGTATTTTCTGTGTTGGAGTTTGATGCTAGTGTTTTTACTCTCAGTGTGTTCTGAGTGACAGTGTGTGTTATCTCAGTGAGGGTTGTGCATAGTGTTTGGCTGCACTGAGCCTGTTTTGAGCCATGTGTTAAGAGTTGTGTTGCTTGGAATGAGTTTTGCAGGTGATGTGAACTGTTTAGCTCAGGTGACTGTTGGTAGTGCAGACTGTAGTTAGAGTTTTGCACATGTAGCTCCAGTTGTGTTCACTGTCGTTTAGCAATCGAAAAACACTGTAAATGCTTAAATTTTCTTTTCATATATGCTTACCTCATACCACAATCATGGATCTTTCTCATCTTATTTACAAATGCTTAAACACAGCAAGTCAGAAATGAAGACCCAGTGTTCCAATCTTTAAATATAGTATAAAACCTCTACTTCTGCAACAACAGCAGCTCAAAAGTATTGAAAAAACATATATAAAACAAATACTGAAACAACTGATAAGCATTTTTAATTAGCAGATCACTGAAATATAGCAGATTCCAGTCTCAGTTGGAAGTATAGTCAGGGGTTGAACTTCTTTCCATTACATGGACACACACAGTAAAATAGGACTCTTTGAATCGGATTTGTTCAGTGTGGATGAAGAACAACACAGAGGAGCAGAGAGAAAATAATATCTGGGTAAGGGAGAAGAATAGATGAAGGAGGAAAGGAGAAGTTGGATCAGGACAAGGGAGAAGAAGAGGTATGGGAGAGGAGGAAGAATGCTGGACTGTGCATCTCTGTTTTTTCACTTACACGTGGAACCTATGCTTATTTCTGCCATGAATAGAAAATAAAAAAGGTAATTATGTCTTTTTATCTCACAATTCTGACTTTTTAAACTCAATTCCTATAGTTTATATATCACAATTCTGAGGGGGAAAAGTCAGAATTGTGAGATGTATATTCACAATTGCAAAAAAAAAAAAAGAAAAAAAGAATTGTGGGATAAAAAGTCACAATTACCTTTTATACTTTTTCTTTATTCTGTGGTGAAAAAAAACTTCAACAGTAACCAAAGGCCATGTATGTTGGATTTGTTGTTGATCAATGGCATCAATTTCATGTTTTCATTTCAGTAAAAGCTTGTAAATCTTTTACTACAACGATTCCACTACCATTGTTCCATATATGCAGAATATGTGGTCTGCGGCACTAACTACCAAGGGGACACCATCCCAACCTCTATGAGGGCAACATCAACACCACACACCCAACCCCAGAAAGAAATTTCGACCAAGGGGCCAACTGAAGTTCTGCATAGGGTACACATGCCCTGAGCAATTCTGTTACTTTCTTCTTCTCTTTTTCTACTGCACATTCTATAAAATAATGATTCACTTCTGTTGCCAAGAATGCACATTCAACACTCAACCAAAAATGTAGAATGGCTTGCATGCATTATACTATCACTGTAGTAAAAGGAAACTGAATTATAAAAACAATGGATTTCATATTTTCTCCAGTTAGAACCGAAACATGACAAGTAATGCATTTTTCATAATGCCATCAACTGTTAGTATTTTGACAGTCATTGCACTTTGATTGACTATATGTTCATGTTGAATAGAAAACTAGTGCTATGTTTTGACAGAACGACTCGATTTTGAATCAGGTTTGCTGTGTTTTGATAGAGTTAGTATATGTTGAAAAAGGTTTTTAGCGTTTTGAAATGTGGAGTTTGTGTTTATATAACAAAATATGGTTTTGGGCAGAAAATTAACTATTTGGCTAACTGTGTGATGTTTGTGTGTTGCTGTGTTAAGAGTTTAGAAAAAGTACTTTAAGTATTGTTAAACGCTTGTTAGCAATTGAAAAAAACTGTAACGTAGTGTCTAATGAATGATCTGTAGTGTTTATATATTGTTTAATGTGTGTATGATCTGAAAGCTTTGTTTGATTTTGCCATAAGAGTCAGAGGTTTTGTGAAATTAGTTTGAAGATTGGATTTGTGTTTAATGTTTTGAGAAAATGAGTGATGGTTTCAAGAAAGTGTTTTAGCAATTGTGAAATACTGAAATCAAAATTTCATTTTTTTATATGAATATAGTACTTGAAAATTATAACCAAAAGGTGAAAAAAGAGGGAAAAAAACTCCAGGGCTGCAATGATAATAAAAAAAGAATAAATAAAATACATTCTACACATTACTGTAACAACATGTGTAGTTGTTCATTATAGTGAATTACAGTGATGGTTCTAGTCTGCTCTCTCTCTTGCTTTGGAGTGGGTGGAATTTCAGCTAAAATTGCAACTAGCTTGTAATGATTATTTTTTAAAATTTTTGGCTATAAAATTGAGAATATTTTAAAATAATTACTGCATAAATGCTTGGAATTTGCCATCATTCTATTTTGAATCATTTTGAATGCAGTGTGTTAGCATTAGAAAAATGTGCTGAAAATACATAGTATTTTGCATGTTGTGGAGTACGAATGGGAAAAGAGTTCCTGAATTTTGAAAAGTGTGGTCACTGAATGCATTTTGTCTGAAAGCAATGAAAAATGGTTCACAGTTTGGTCTGCATTGACTTCTGTTTCGCTGACTGTGTGAAGAGTTTTGAAAATGTGGTTTCGGTATTGAACAATGCTTGTTAGCAACTGAAAAAAAACTGTAATAGAAAAAAGTGTTTCATTATGCAGTGAATACTGAACTGTTTTGCTAACATAAGAGTGTGTTTAGTTTGCTGTGTTAATTGTTTTGAGAACAGCTACATTCATTTGGAGAAATTTGTCAAATCGATTGAGAAAAACTGTAAGCCCCTGAATGGTTCTTCAGTGGTTCTTTGGGGTGGTTAAGGTGCTATATAGCACCACTGCCATAAAAAGAACCTGTTAAGCCCTTTAAAGGTTCTTTATGAGCCAAAGAACCACTGTTGGTGCTGTTTAGCACCATTTTTGTTGAAGAAATAAAATGTGATATGGCACCTCTAATGGGTTCTACATAACACCATTTGACAAAGGTGCTGAAGAGCACCTTTAAAGATAGCACCAAAAGTGATTCCTCTATGATTATGAGCCAAGAACCACTTTAAGTGCTATATATCACTTTTTTATATACTTTAAATGAAAGGTGTCTAAATGAAACTTTTAGGTGTGGTGAAAAAGTGTGCTTGTTGAAATTGTGCTTGTTGAAAAACTGATTTTTTGATTAGCCTGTTTGGAGATTAGTACTAACAGTGATGAAAATGAACAGCTTGTGAAAATATTTGCCTCCAGTATTTGCTTTAGGCAGAGGTGAATTGTGTGAATCACAATTCACCCTGCCTAATTGTAACCTAAACATCTGTTTTCACACACTAGAGGTCGCTGTGAGCGCACTAGATTCAGTAGCAGCGCTGATTCTCGCAGCTCTCGCCGGGTGCAGTGGCGCGCGCCTGTAATCCAAGCTACTGGGAGGCTGAGGCTGGAGGATCGCTTGAGCTCAGGGGTTCTGGGCTGCAGTGGACTATGTCGATCGGGTGTCCGCACTAAGTTTGGTATTGATATGGTGCTCCTGGGGGAGCCCAGGACCACCAGGTCGTCTAAGGAGGGGTGAACCAGCCCAGGTCGGAGACGGAGCAGGTCAAAACCCCTGTGCTGTTCAGTAGTGGGATCGCACCTGTGAATAGACACTGCAGTGCAGCCTGAGCGATACAGAGAGACTCAGACTTTTGCGTTTAGCAGAGGGTGCTAAACTCAGTTTCTTGAACCATTTGTTCAAAAATATTAATCAGGATTAGAATTATCTTTAGAAATACCATGTTTCTGTTAATCCATAATACTTTTGTGCTGTTTTTTCAAAGCAAAATAGGGTTGGATCACATTCCACAATGTAGACTGTTAGCTAGGCTATGCAAAGACAGGTAGAAGAGGTAATGTGGGGTCACTTTAAGTGTTTTATATGAAGAGTGAAAAGAACATAAACAACCGAGCCATCCCCTTCCATTTTCAGTTTCCTTTCAACAATCAGACCCCTATACGGAGGCATTAAA
Source organism: Megalobrama amblycephala (assembly GCF_018812025.1). NCBI lineage: Eukaryota > Metazoa > Chordata > Actinopteri > Cypriniformes > Xenocyprididae > Megalobrama > Megalobrama amblycephala. The sequence continues at coordinate 33,368,214 of NC_063064.1, forward strand.
TGGCTATGGTGATGGAAAAAATGAAAGGGGAGAACAATTGTAGCTATTTTAATTCTTTTGTGTTCTCTCTCGCAAAAGTTTTACATTCCCCCAAAGAAACTTTACTTTAATTTGCAAAGAACTCAAATTTTGAGAGTGAATGCAAAGTTTCTTGGGGGAACAGGAAACATTTGTGAGAAAACACAAAAGCATTAAAATTCATTTTTCCTCCAATCTCATATTTTTTTCTCCCATCACCATGTCCATTTAGAGTTTCCGTAGCCCCTCATTGTGACCCACAATAACAAAGTTCAGAAGGCAATTGTGACAAACTACTTTCGACTTTTTCATCTCTGATGATTGAAAACACTTGAAATTAAATATATTATTATTGTTTGATTTTGACAGCAGTTCGGGAGATTATTTTATGGTGCCAAAATGTTTTACTGCATTAGAGCATTACAGGGATGTGTCATCATTTGACAATCCCATCCCATTTCCCAGTGCACGCTGTTTATTGTCTTTAGTTTATGAAAACAGAAAACAGTCTGTTTTCACACACTAGAGGTCGCTGTGAGCGCACTAGATTCAGTAGCAGCGCTGATTCTCGCAGTTCTCGCCGGGTGCAGTGGCGCGCGCCTGTAATCCAAGCTACTGGGAGGCTGAGGCTGGAGGATCGCTTGAGCTCAGGGGTTCTGGGCTGCAGTGGACTATGTCGATCGGGTGTCCGCACTAAGTTCGGTATCGATATGGTGTTCCTGGGGGAGCTCGGGACCGCCAGGTCGTCTAAGGAGGGGTGAACCGGCCCAGGTCGGAGACGGAGCAGGTCAAAGCCCCCGTGCCGATCAGTAGTGGGATCGCGCCTGTGAATAGACACTGCAGTGCAGCCTGAGCAATACAGAGAGACTCAGTCTTTTGTGTTTGTTCTTGTCCATTAGGATAGAAGTGAAAGATGAATAATGTGACTTAGACTACATAATTTAAATTTATGACCGTGCATTTCCATTTTACTTGTTAAATCCAGATATTAGCTCCTCTCACTTTCAAATTTGTAATCTTTTTAAAATCTGAAGTGTTAAATCTTTTCCGTAATGACAATTGCTGATTTGCACTGATGTGCTGTACTGTATCAAATTATTGGTAGCCTATTTATTTTTATTTATTTATTTTTTGTCATCTTTTGGTAAATGGGGGGATTGGCTTCAGACAATGGCAACAAAGAATACATGCATCCACCCAGTCGACAACAGGACATTACAATAAAACATAGGAATAAAAATAAACAATAGTTAAGTTAAGTTTAGTTTAGTGGCTTTTTAACAAGTCCAAGTTTAAATTCGACCGATTCGATTCTGGCTTTGGAATTTCATAATGATCATATCATCATTTCAGATGCAATAAGTGCGAAGATTATTGTAGTTGATTAATTATTCTGTCACTGACTTTTTTAATGCAGTTTTATTCCTAATAAATTTACTATTAGTTTCTTCTCTAAATATGTTTCCATCACGTATTATGTGCATTTTATTTCGTTGAATAAAAACTATCCAACCCAACGAGTGAGTTACATTTATTCACATCTTTTGCAGTATCTTTGTGCAGACGTAGCCGTTTTTTTTTTTTTTTTTTTTTTTTTCAGAAAACCAATATGACTCATTTAAAATTCTGTACTACTTACATTACTGCATGCACAAGTTTCAGAAACCCACTTTAAAAATGACGGTCAAATGCAAATTTTAAATCATAATCATGCTGCTTGTGTGGATAGAGTCATTTTTGACTGCAAATGATGAGGTAATTTGATTAAATGTGCTGGATTTACGACATTTTGGCAGTTAGAAATACATGCTCGATTTTAATATTATTTTAAGGTAGAATTAAATGAACTACCCAGCATTTTGTTCGCGTAGCCTACCCCCTTTTGTCACCTCACGTACCCCAGTTTGGGAACCACTGCAATAGATCATCGTTAAGACATGGTAATGGACCCTTTCTTTGTCCATTTATTCAGCTTCTTAATGATTTTAGTAGTAACATTTAACATAGATAGGCTTTAGCAAGTTATTGACAACATTATTTCTATTATACTTCATTTTTTTGAACATGCACATGGCTTCTGTCTCGCGCAGACACGCGTACGAGCCTTTAAAAGTATTTGGCTGCGGAAAGATGCGTTAGACGTGTGCACTGCACACTAACTAGTGGACTTTTGTTTTCAAGCAGTGGCATAAATGTGTGTGTGTGTGTGGGGGGGGGGGTGAATTGTAATTGTATTATTACAATAATAATAATATGATATTAAAATTAATATGATAGTTTTTTCCTTACATCTGCTATAATACAATATGTCATTAGTCTTGAGAGTATGTACATTAGTATTATTTATAGTATTATTATTATTATTATTATTATTATATTATTATTATTATATAGTATTATTATTATTGTATTATATATTAGTTTTATTAGTATTATAATTATATATGTGGATCCGCATTTAATAATGTGTTGTCCTGATGGACTAATGGTAGCACTTTTGTTTAGCGTGCAAGAGGTTCAGGGTTCTAATCCATCCATGTTTAATTTTTTTTTCTCATTAAACCAAAGATGTTCATCAGTGATTGTATATCAAGAACAGGGACGCGTTTATATGTATTTTGTTTTGTGATTTCAACGTAACGAATAGAGAGTCTCTGCAACAGTTAAGCGATAGACTGAAGCGTTCATCCGTGTGAATCCGCAGTGTGCACGAGCGCCAAGAGAACACTGTTGCGCTCTGATAACAGCGACAATGAGCACTCAACATGATTTCAAAAACAACACATCCTAGCGCCAGATCGCCTATTATTAACACAAATTGATAATCAACTAGAGGTGTTTCTTTTGTAGATATCTGTGCCGTGAGATATTTCAAAAAGTGGTGGGGACAATATCGACCCTTTCAAAAAGTGGTGGGGACATGTCCCACCCGTCCCACCCGCAAATTACGCCTATGTTTTCAAGTACTCAATTTACTTTCGCATGGGCTGTTGTACAGTACAAACAATGTCCGTGCCATCACAAAAATTGGGCTGCACACGGACGGGGCGTGCGGACGTCCGCGAACCCTCCTGATGACGAAAATTACGCGATGCTTGGTGTTAAGCCCGTAATAGCAGGCCACCAATCCACCCAGGCCCATATGCACGTGCATACCCTGCATACCCAGACGCTACGCCACTGTCCTGGTTGTATTCCTGCGTGCGTGTCCGCTGCACCTGTGACTCTTGATTCGGGTGTGTGACGACGATGCATTTTAAAATGCAAAAGAGGATTGTCTCGGGGGCCCCCCAGTGTTCGGGGCCCTGGGCTGCAGCCCATGTTGCCCATTAGGATAACGCGGCCCTAGGTGGGGAAAGAAGAGTGTCAGAGTCCTATGTAGGGTCGTGGGGAGGCAGGAGCCTCTCCCAGCATTCATATTCACACAAACACCTACGGGCGAACTTACAGTCTCCAAATCACCTGTCCAGTATGTGTTTGGATTGTGGATGAACCCTCTGCAGAGGAAACCATCGTCAACACGGAGACACATACAAACTCCACACAGAAAGACTCCTGGCACAGCTGGAACTCCAATGCTGCACATATGTGATTATACTAGCTTTTGATTCTTTTTTTATTTTCTTTGCTTGTTTGTTCAGTTTGTTTGTTGTTGTTGTTGTTGTTGTTTTGTAATTATTACTTCAGGATTTTGTTTCAACTTTATATTTTTCACAAGTAGCCTAGCTAAATTAGGCTATATAGCCAAGATATAGAAAAAATGAATTGCTGGATTTCTCATTCATTATTTATGCAGTCAGTACCATGGAAAGATTTTATTCTTATTCCATGAAATACTGATTTATGTGAAAAATCATTCAAACCTCAAAGATCAAAGTTCATCATTTATGTAATGCTCCCTGTTGTTAGTGTTTTTTTAACTGCTAACAAGCGTTTACCAATACTTAAAATACTTTTTCTAAACTCTTAACACAGCAACACACTTATATCACACAATTAGCCAAATAGTTAATTTTCTGCCTGAAACCTTTTGAAATGAGTAGTTTTTATCAGTATTTGAGAGAGATCTACAAACTTTTTCACTCTGCCACAATGATCTATTGATTTGCTCTGGATGTTGCATTATCAGGCTTAATGTTATTACCTTGTCAATTCATATAAAATATTTGCCATATTTGCAGTTGAGCCACCCCGACATTTGAGAATATACAAATTGCTGTGCAAAAGTTTTCAATTATCTCAACTGCTTTAAAACTATAAAAAAATTGTTTAGATTTATATTGCCAATGTATTTTATTTTGAAGTTCTTATAAATAAAACACCACTACACCAATGCCCTCCATCCATCTCTTCTCCTCTCCTCCTTTTTTAAATCCTCCTCTCTCCTCATTTGTTCCACTCTTCCTTTGCTTCTCATTACACCCCTTCCTCTACCCACACCACCACCTTTACACTTACACCTCTTTATTTTCCCTAATTTTGCATATTCTTATTCTTTTCTTGCTCTTATGTATACTTTCCCTTTCATACTTTTCCTGTTACATACTTTTCCTGTTATGCAACTGTGATAAATGTGTAAACAGATAGGAAAACTGAATTCCCTGTGTTGTGTGTATTATTAGTTTTTTTTTTAACAATTGCTAACATCATTTACCAAAACTTAAAATACTTTTTCTAAACTCTTAACATAGCAACACTACAGCACACAATCAGCCAAATAGTTAATTTTCTGCCCCAAACCCCTATTTTGTTAAATAAATACAAACTCTACATTTCAAAATGCTAAAAACATTTTTCAACATATACTAACTCTATCAAAACACAGCAAACCTGATTCAAAATCGAGTTGTTCTGTCAAAAAACTAGCAGTTTTCTATCCAACTTGAACATATAGTCAATCAAAGCGCAATGACTGTCGAAATACTAACAGTTGATGGTATTATGAAAACTGCATTACTTTTCATGTTTCAGATCTACCTGCAGAAAATATGAAATCCATCAACAGACGGATGTTCTGCTAAATGTGTTTAGAGTTTTGAAAATGCTAACATACCTTTGTCAATTCTGTAGTCACAATCGAAACAAAACTGTAATTGTAACCTAAACTGTTTTCACACACTAGAGGTCGCTGTGAGCGCACTAGATTCAGTAGCAGCGCTGATTCTCGCAGCTCTCGCCGGGTGCAGTGGCGCGCGCCTGTAATCCAAGCTACTGGGAGGCTGAGGCTGGAGGATCGCTTGAGCTCAGGGGTTCTGGGCTGCAGTGGACTATGTCGATCGGGTGTCCGCTCTAAATTCGGCATCGATATGGTGCTCCTGGGGGAGCTCGGGACCACCAGGTCGTCTAAGGAGGGGTGAACCGGCCCAGGTCGGAGACGGAGCAGGTCAAAACCCCCGTACCGATCAGTAGTGGGATCGCGCCTGTGAATAGACACTGCAGTGCAGCCCGAGCGATACAGAGAGACTCAGTCTTTTGTGTTTGTTCTTGTCCATTAGGATAGAATTGAAAGAAGAAGAAATGTTTATAGATGAATAATGTGACTACACTACATAATTTAAATTTATGACCGTGCATTTCCAATTTACTTGTTAACTCCAGATATTAGCTCCTCTCACTTTCAAATTTGTAATCTTTTTATTTGTAATCTATTGTTTTGCAGACAGTGGCAACAAAAAAGAATACATGCATCCACCCAGTCGACAACAGGACATTACAATAAAAATAAACAATAGTTAAGTTTAGTTTAGTGGCTTTTTAACAAGTCCAAGTTTAAATTCGACCGATTGGAATTTCAGAATGATCATATCATCATTTCAGATGCAATAAGTACGAAGATTATTCTAGTTGATTAATTATTCTGTCTCAGACTTTTTTAATGCACGTTTTATTCCTAATAAATGTACTATTAGTTTCTTCTCTAAATATGTTTCCATCACATATTATGTGCATTTTATTTTTGAATAAAAACTATCCAACCCAACGAGTGAGTTACATTTATTCACATTTTTTGCAGTATCTTAAAATGTGCAGACGTTTTTTTCAGAAAACCAATATGACTCATTTAAAATTCTGTACTACTTACATTACTGCATGCACAAGTTTCAGAAACCCACTTTAAAAATGACGGTCAAATGCAATAGATCATCGTTAAGACATGGTAATGGACCCTTTCTTTGTCCATTTATTCAGCTTCTTAATGATTTTAGTAGTAACATTTAACATAGATAGGCTTTAGCAAGTTATTGACAACATTATTTCTATTATACTTCATTTTTTTGAACATGCACACGGACGCGCGTGTGAGCCTTTAAAAGTATTTGGCTGCGGAAAGATGCGTTCGGCGTGTGGATTGCTCACTATAGTGGACTTTTGTTTTCAAGCAGTGGCATAACTTTGTTTTAAAATGTGGGTGGGACAGAAATGTGTGTGTGTGTGTGTGTGTGTGGGGGGGGGGGGGGGGGGGGATTGTAATTGTATTATTTTTCCTTACATCTGCTATAATACAATATGTCATTAATCTCGAGAGTATGTACATTAGTTAATATATATGTGGATCCGCATTTAATAATGTGTTGTCCTGATGGACTAATGGTAGCACTTTTGTTTAGCGTGCAAGAGGTTCAGGGTTCTAATCCATCCATGTTTAATTTTTTTTCTCATTAAAACCAAAGATGTTCATCAGTGATTGTATATCAAGAACAGGGACGCATTTATATGTATTTTGTTTTGTGATTTCAACGTAATGAATAGAGAGTCTCTGCAGCAGTTAAGCGATAGACTGAAGCGCTCGTCCGTGTGAATCCGCAGTGTGCACGAGCGCAAAGAGAACACTGTTGCGCCTCTGATAACAGCAACAATGAGCACTGAACATGATTTCAAAAACAACACATCCTAGCGCCAGATCGCCTATTATTAACACAAATTGATAATCAACTAGAGGTGTTTCTTTTGTAGATATCTGTGCCGTGAGATATTTCAAAAAGTGGTGGGGACAATATCGACCCTTTCAAAAAGTGGTGGGGACATGTCCCACCCGTCCCACCCGCAAATTACGCCTATGTTTTCATGCACTCAATTTACTTTCGCATGGGCTGTTGTACAGTACAAAAAATGTCCGTGCCATCACAAAAATTGGGCTGCACACGGACGGGGAGTGTGGACGTCTGCGAACTTAATTAATTGTTTAATTATCTCATTAACTTTAACTCTGCTTCAGTGTTATTTTAACACTATTTAGAGAGGGACCATATGTACTCTGAGCAGAGTTGATTTAACTCTGGAGATTTTGCTGTGTGCTAACAAGCGTTTACCAACACTTAAACTACTTTTTCTAAACTCTTAACACAGCAACACACCTACATCACACAATTAGCCAAATAGTTAATTTTCTGCCTGAAACCTTTTGAAATGAGTAGTTTTTATCAGTATTTGAGAGAGATCTACAAACTTTTTCACTCTGCCACAATGATCTATTGATTTGCTCTGGATGTTGCATTATCAGGCTTAATGTTATTACCTTGTCAATTCATATAAAACAGCCATATTTGCAGTTGAGCCACCCCGACATTTGAGAATATACAAATTGCTGTGCAAAAGTTTTCAATTATCTCAACTGCTTTAAAACTATAAAAAATTGTTTAGATTTATATTGCCAATGTATTTTATTTTGAAGTTCTTATAAATAAAACACCACTACACCAATGCCCTCCATCCATCTCTTCTCCTCTCCTCCTTTTTTTTAAATCCTCCTCTCTCCTCATTTGTTCCACTCTTCCTTTGCTTCTCATTACACCCCTTCCTCTACCCACACCACCACCTTTACACTTACACCTCTTTATTTTCCCTAATTTTGCATATTCTTATTCTTTTCTTGCTATGTATACTTTCCCTTTCATACTTTTCCTGTTATGCAACTGTGATAAATGTGTAAACAGATAGGAAAACTGAATTCCCTGTGTTGTGTGTATTATTAGTTTTTTTTTTAACAATTGCTAACATCATTTACCAAAACTTAAAATACTTTTTCTAAACTCTTAACACAGCAACACTACATCACACAATCAGCCAAATAGTTAATTTTCTGCCCAAAACCATATTTTGTTAAATAAACACAAACTCTACATTTCAAAATGCTAAAAACGTTTTTCAACATTTACTAACACTATCAAAACACAGCAAACCTGATTCAAAATCAAGTTGTTCTGTCAAAAAACTAGCAGTTTTCTATCCAACTTGAACATATAGTCAATCAAAGCGCAATGACTGTCGAAATACTAACAGTTGATGGTATTATGAAAACTGCATTACTTTTCATGTTTCAAATCTACCTGCAGAAAATATAAAATCCACAACCCTATCTCACGGCGAATTCGTACTAATTCGTACGAATTAACCAAGTGGCTAAATCGTACGAATTCGTACGAGCTGGGTCGTACGAATTCGTACGATTTGTTCCTTGCATTTAAAACAACCTCGGCAAGGCGAATTCGTACTAATTCGCACGATTTAATTACGTGGTTAAATCGTACTGTATAGTACGATTTCTTGTTCGCGTTGAATAACTCTCGATTGGAAAGCATCGCGATATTAAACAGCAGTTACACGTGCCACATCTCGGTAAGTAGTCTGTCATATGCTGTCCTAATGTCCTTTTATAATGTTCTATATAAGTCCATTATATGTTATTTATGAATCAAATCGGCTCCATAATGCTCGCTGGATTTAATCTGCCATCTCTTACCATGTTTTGTTCCAAAAAGTTGAACATATATCGCTAGCTAGGGTGATTAAACTCGTTAGCGTTAGCTAGCTTCGATCAGTTTATTATGTTCATATTGGTGGAATTATAGCTCAATACGGCAATGATTACTATGCTTTTACTATAGTTACTGTTATTCTACTGTGTTAATCTGTAGCTAAAGCACAAGCATTTATTTATATATAGTCCTTGTTATTTATGCTGTTAATTCCTTTTATTTACTATGCACAAAATTGTAATTCAGCATTTCTTTTTCTACCTTGCAGTTACTTCAGATCCTACACTACTCCTTCATATAGACTTCCTTCGACATATCAACCCAACGGCTCTTTTAAGAGCCATCTCTTTCAAAAGCTCTCTCTCTCTCTCTCTCTCTCTGACTCACTCACTCACACATACATACATACACAGCAACTCTTTCCCCCTCCATCCCTCTTCTCTTCCTCCCTCCATCCTTCTTCTCTTCCTCCCTCCATCCTTCTTCTCTTCCTCCCTCCATCCTTCTTCTCTTCCTCCCTCCCTCCATCCATCCCTCTTCTCTTCCTTTGTCTCTCTGTCTTTTGACTTTTCTTTGATTATTTCTCTTTCTCATCTTCAATATGGCATCTTGTCAAAACTCAGGTTTTGACCAATTATGTCAGGAAGCTGCAATTATTACAAGGGAACTTGAACTCAAAGCTGCCAGTGCTGCACTTGAAGCAGCTACCAAGGAGGCTGAAGAAATTCTACAAACCTTCAACCCTCCACCAGTAATGATGAATACATTTCATTTCAATTTTTTGTTTTGTTTTCATTTAACTACTTTTTAATTCGAATTAATTTGCTGTATTTTTATCTGTTAATATATTTAAAAGACCTAGCTTACGGTCATCTTTGCATTTTGTTTCAACATGAATTTACAAAAGAAAAAATATGTCCTTTTTTTTCTAGCTGAAAAAGAAGACCAAACAAGCCTGTAGCACTCGTGTCAGACCAGTCTCTTTTGTAGAGAGGGATGAGTTTGGGCATCTTGTGCCAAAACGGAGAAGGCCAAAACTCACCAAGGCAAACATTTCCAAATGTATGTTTGTTATATTTTACACAATGTATTCTTGCAGCTTATACATGTTTCTCCTCTCATAATGAGTAGCATCATAATCTGGCTGTTCTGTATGCTTCAATTACTCTTAATTTGTTTTTAGCTACAACGATTAACAGTCCAGCTATGTCATCTTTGGAGTCTGGGCAAGTAGACATTGATCATGGTGAGTAATGACATCAACACTTTTCAAAATAACTAGTCATGCAGAGTTATTAGTGACTTTTTGTTGTTTCATTGTTCTTAGGTGAAGTTCCATCACAGCCTTCTCACACTGTTTGGCCAGCAGTTGAAGATATAGGTGTGTATGTTTGTATTGTTTAAAGAGTTCTCAGTATAATCACTGCTTTGTAATGATCCGTCTAACCAACTGCCATGAACACTATAATTACTTTAGTTTTTTTTCTAATCCAGAAACTCTTCATCAAGAGGTAGAGGATCTGTTGGCTGATACTGGAGACATTCAGTGCTCAAATCCGACCTCCTCAAACACATGGTCAGTTCGCATGGCCCAGGCTAAAAAGAAGTGGGCAGCTTTGAGGCCCGAGATGGTGGAATCTTTATTAACAGCTGAGTACACAGAGATCAGACCGTGCCAGCACTGCCAACTGAAGCGATCTGTTATCCGCTGTAAAGACTGTGTTCCTAAACAGCTGTACTGTGCAGACTGCGATATATTGGCCCATGAAAGGAAACTGCACAACCGAGAGACAGATGTAGAGGGATTCTTTCGGGCCATATCCCCGTCTACTTTGGTGAAGGTGGATATTGACGACCAATTCCATTTTGAGGAAAAAGGCATGTAATTCAGTTGTTTTAGAATTTATAATACCTTCATGTTAATCTATCATGTGAATTTCCATGTAATCATAATAATAACGCAGCTATAGTTTTTTGGTAAAGGTTGAATTTTCTAGCCTTACTTTTTTTCCCAGATTGTCTTTTGCCTCTAGAGACACCTGATCAAATTTGCAGCTGCGCCACTGATACCATTGTGGTGTCAGGAGGTAAAAAGGCTATTCTCATTGGAATTGATGGTGAGTCCAGTGTATTTAAAAAAATAAATAAATAAAAAAATTTTTGATTACTTTGTTTTTATACTATACATTATTTCAATAGGTCGCTACAACGTCAGCTTGCCAACCTTCACATGCTCAACATGCCATATGAGCAGAACGACCAGCATCCCACACCTGATCAAGTCTGGTTACTGGCCTGCCACAGCAAGCTGTGAAACACTTTATAAAATTGATGTGTTTGTGTCATACGACCACATGAAATTGACTGCTCCTGGACTTTCTAGACAGTCCTTCGTCAGTTTATTGGAACAGCGGACGGAGTTCTTTGGCCGAGTATTAATTAAATGAACTACTGAATCATTTCCTTTTTTCATCTTTTCATGTTTAGGAGTGAGCGATTACTCTTACATTCTTACAAGGTTTATGTTTTTTTTGTGTGTTATTTCACAGGATGGAAAGATCTGCACAGATGCTTTTCAAAGAAGTTTTTTCGAATGGAGATACTGCCAGTTCCAAATTGATCAGCTCTGTGGACTGAAAGTGTTTGAGTGTCCAGCCTGTTCTCCATTTATGCTTGCTGTGTCAGTCGATGGTAACAGGAAATTGTATCGCTTCAAAAGAGGGTAGCAGAAATTCTATAACACTGTGAAAAGCATTAAAATAATATTTAATGCCAATTAGCTTTTCATTAAGTAATTATGTAATTATATTCAAGGGCTGAAGATCATGGTCTGTTCAAGGGTGTCTTTGTCTGTGAGGATGAAGATGTTTCCAAGTTCGTGGACTACATTAATAAGAAGACAAAGCACGTAGGTTGTATTGTTTTGTCATAGTGCTTTCAAAAATTGTATTTCCTGAACAAAAAATAGCAATGCACATATTCATGTAAACACAATAGCAAAATTAAGACCAATGCATTGAATTGTCATATATTTCTATCTCACATGGCTTGCAGTAAAGCAAAAATTCAACATGTGGTCATTTGAAATGTTTGTCTGTTGGCGTTTTTTCACCCCACTTATTTCCTTAGACATTTATCCACAAACATAATTTAATACAGTGTTGTTGGATCATCACATTTCTTTCTCCTCTTGATAGTCCGCTGGAAAAGGTGTCTGTGGATCGAGTCAGTGGACTGCAGCACGGGAGTCCATCCCAAAGAAAATCAACAAGCTGGATGAGGAGGGGATGGAGGTGGCTGTCTGTCGGCATGGTGTGCTGCTGAGAAGTCTGAACATGATGAGGGGGGAAATATTTGCATATCCGTTGTTTCTCCAAAAGGAGCTGACGCCAAGGAATGTTCAGTTCATGTGCACTGACGTAATATGCAAGTACTGGCCATACCTGCAGAGAGTTGTTAATGATTGTCCAGAGCTTTCTCCTCTCCTGCACATGAAGCCATTCCTGTCAGTGATGCATGCAAAGGCCCACTCTTGGAAATGTGAGGTAAACAGTTTTCCAGAACATGAAATTTGTGACTTGTGTATTTATGATCAGTAATTGTGAATTTGTGTGTGTATTCTAAAAGATGTGGTTGTTTTATTTGTTAAATATTTGATCTCCGTGCACAAGATTAAGTGGGGTGGCCGAAACCAAGAAGGAGCAGGCACCACCTTGGGTGAAGAGGTGGAACAAGTAAACAGCTTCTTGTCGAGAACTGCTATATGCAGTAAATACATGACCAAAGGAGGTAAGTGCATAACTACAAACATATTCAATGCAAAGTTACCTAATGGGACTCAAAAAATCCATTCATTTTTAAATGGCATTAGTATTAAACTTTTACCTGACACTTGATCATCCCTAGAGG